>NW_027397087.1:17239133-17322236 GCF_003265705.2 Callorhinus ursinus | reverse complement strand
AAAGAAAGAAAGAAAGAAAGAAAGAAAGAAAGAAAGAAAGAAAGAAAAAAAAAGAATGGCCCCAGTTACCATACAATTTACATTACCCACTATCCTTTCTGGGCTTGGGACTGCCTTGGTCTCTCTTGAGTGGTAAGAAATCTTTACTCTCCCAGTCAGTATAACATCTCCCTTAACTGGTGTTACAGGCTGGCCCCCAAGGCTGCAGCAAGGTCTCTACTGTTTTCCTGAATGCCCTGAGAGCTCTGGGCTGGAGTCCCTGGTGAAGAAAGTTCTTCACCAACTTCCTTTTTTCACTTTCTTGATTTACTCTGGTTAGATAAAGCCAGCCTCCTTTTGATCAAAGACTTGGTTTTAAATTGCTCACCTGCAGCCGGTCACTCTTCTCCTGCAAGGTGTATCACTTCCGTCTTTGTCCCTTGCCAAGTCCGAGCCTCCGACTCAAAAATCACTGAGATGTTGGCGCCCCCTAAAGAACACATTTATGTTTGAAGTTAGCTCTTAACTAATACACGTTTAGTTGGGTTAAAGTCTGGGGTCTCGTTCTCTTTTTAAAATTGATTAGGAATTCTTCAAATTAAATGGACAGGCTAATGTGGTTAAATGCAGTATATAAAAGCTCTAGGGGTCAGAACAGAAAAAATTAGTGTTCTGTTTTACCTCCGAGCACTTAAAATTTTTAGACATGAATTTGTGAATAAAGAATGTACAAATTACTTAATTTCTGCTGTCATTACAGACTAAAGTAGGGGGAGGTAAGAGAAGCTAAAGTCCTGAAATCTATTAATAAGCTTTTCAGTCCTCTCATAGCATGATTTTTCTATACAGGGCAAAATTTCAGCTGTTTGTCAGTCAAATTAATTCCCTGGAATACAAACAGAAGCATCTGGATTTTTGTTTTTATTTTTGTTGCTAGGGAGAGAAAAAAACTTGTCCAAAACTCAGCGATCATTTGATGAGTATCATTTGGAATCAAGTCAAGAGAATATCTGACTTAATAGAGAGTGTTTTGATTTGAAAATAAGATATTTTTTCCTGAAAGAAATGATCTAGTACATAATTTATTCATATAATAATTCTGCTTTCATTTCTTGACACTGCCATTATTCCAGGGTCTTTCTTTTAAAATTTAAATGGGACTATGGAACCATCATAAATGTGAGGGTTTGGCTAATACTTAGCCCACTGCCTAATCTACTCAGCCAGAGCACAGCTCCTTTGGCCCAGTGTCTTCTTTGGGAATGTGTTTTCACAGGCATTAACTGAACAACTTCATTAAGGCAAAGTCATCCTTTTAGGTACCAAGTATCAACTTTAAGAGGGAAGAGCAAGTGGTAAGATGGCCCCTCCGGACCAATGTAAGAACCAGGTGCATAGACCTATATATGTGGGTGGCCATTCTATATAATGGCCACTCCCCATCTCTAAGGGTTATGTATTCAGAAACGCCCCATAGTAGGAGAATTTGCAGCCAAGCAACAAAATTTCAGTGGAGAAGTGGAGAGGAAGAACCAAAGTCACAATGAACATGTGAAAACTTGTATAAATATTAAGTTCACCAAAATTAAAAAAAAATAACAACAGCATCTAAAATGTAACACGGATATTTTTTTTGAATTTGCACATTTAAGGCACCATGCTGTTACTTTTTTTTCCCTCTACCCCTCCCACACCAGAAAAATGCCCAGGTTCTCCCTCCTTTGCAGTATCAGAGAGATGTTTATAAATATACTTTGCTTTCTTGCAATGATGTGCCTATTTTCTTCCTATTCCTCTGCTCAAATATTTAGTTCCTTTCTAATTTTATAATCTCTGCTTCTGAACTCCACTCTGATCTCAGAGACATGGAGTAATTTATAATCCTCAGGTGAAAAAAAGCTTTGGGGGATCTATTTTTTTTATTGTTATGTTAATCACCATACATTACATCTTTAGTTTTTGATGTAGTGATCCATGATTCATTGTTTGTGCATAAAACCCAGTGCTCCACGCAGAACGTGCCCTCTTTAATACCCATCACCAGGCTAACCCATCCCCCCACCCCCCTCCCCTCTAGAACCCTCAGTTTGTTTTTCAGGGGGGGATCTATTTTAACTTACCTGGCAGACCCGAGCAGTTTAGTTCTCAAGCCCCAGGGTCAAGGGTTATGTCACTTGAGGTCTGCCTACAATCCCCTCAGAGCATACATAGGTAGGCAACATTTATACGCAGCCTGGCTCTGGCACTGTTAACATAGCCAAAAGTCAGACTCCTGAGTTTACCCTGTCTCCCCTTCCTTCACACCTCCCACAGTTGCATGCCAAAAACCTCTACACCTCCTCTGCTAACCACTCTGCCCCTCTTTTTAATTCCCAAACCCTGCTCCCTTTTTCTCCCTATCTCCAAGAAAAATGGCGATCCATTTGGATATACTTGAGTGGAAATTTTTTGAAGTTGCTAAAAATATATATATGGAGAGAAGTAAATCTGCTTATGCTTACTATATCCTGAGAGAACTCTGTGGCCCAGGAGACCCTGATGAGTCAGGATGGAATGCAGAGTCTCGAGATAGCTGCTGTCACCACCACAGAGAGCCTTCCAGGCCCAGCCCAGCCAGCTAAGCCCAGAGCCAGTAGTGCCCAGGAGATGTCCTTCAAGCCCAGAATGATACTCACCGGAGGGGCCAGGCCTGATGAGAGATTCTGAGGTTGGGTGGTCTGAGGCAGGACTGTTGGTTCCAAACAGAAGAAGACTTCGGCAATTCCAGGAACTCAGAATTCTGAGACTCACTCCAGCAGGGGTGGCACTGTCTGGAGTGGGGCTGGAGGCTTTCAGGACCCTCTGGTGGTGTGGAGGGCTCAGCTCCTCAAAGCCTTGCAGCTCTGACCCCAGTAATGGGTAGTATTTTGGTGACATGGAGTTAGAAAAAAAAAGGGAAATAAGGAATGGTGTGTGTGTTCTATCTTTGGTGATGCTCAAGCAGGGAGTCAGTAGGTAGGAATATTTCAACTGGAGAGGGATGTTCTTATGCTAACAAACACTTACTCAATATAAATACTAGAATACCTTGCATTTATTTTTTTTAAAGATTTATTTATTTTTAGAGAGAGGGAGAGAGAGTGTGAGTTGGGGGGAGGGGGAGGGGGAGAGGGAGAGAGAATCTCCAGCAGACTCCCCACTGAGCATGGAGCCCACTATGGGGCTTAATCTCAGGACCTCAAGATCATGACCTGAGCCAAAGCCAAGAGTTGGACGCTTAACCGACTGGCACCCCTCGAATGCCTTGCATTTAGATCAACATGCATTTGCTAAGAAAGCCACCTGGTAGTCAAAATCATCACCATGAGTTCTCCTGACCCTTAAAAAATTAACACCAAAGTTTGCTATCTCTGCAGGTCCTCAAGTATGTTCCACATAATGAAGCACAGTCACTACAGCTCCCGATTCGGCAGCAAACTTGGACTGCAGTGCATCGGCATGCATGAAAACGGCATCATATTTAATAATAATCCAACCCTCTGGAAAGCCATTCGACCTTTCTTTACAAAAGGTAATCAGGTGCTGGTGACATTCTGCTCTTTTGTCAATAAATGTGTGCCCCCTTTTCTGGAATTTAGATTCTGCTGCTTCACTTATTTTGAAATAATAAGACATGGTAGGCACTGTTCTAAGTACTTGATATTTTAATCCCACAGCAACCCCATGTGGTAAATATTCTTGTCACTTATATTTTACACATAAGAAAACTGAAGCTTAAGTAAATAGGTTAAGTAACTTACCCAAGGTCCCCAAATTAGTAAATTATGGCCCAGAAGACAACGCCAGTGCCTACATTTTTAATCACCACAAACTCTGTTCTTCCTGTTGATGCACAAAGCAATTCCATGGGCATGAAGAAGAGATAGAGCTCTGTATTTAGGATCATTTCAATTAAGAATTTAGTGTGTCAGTCACATGTTTGATTTAAACATAGCCAAACAATGTGTTTGCTGAATCACTGACTGACATCACAGGTATTTTAACAGAAAGCAGTTTGCAAATAAAATTAGAGATTTTAGAACTAGGAAGGACTATATATGTCATCTCGTCCAGTCTCTGAATTTTATAGTTGGGGAAATGCAGTCCTAGAGAGGTTGTGATTTTTGCTCAGACAACATAGCAAATAATAGATGAGCAGAGATCCGATCCCAAGGCTCCTTGACTAGTGATTTCCCCCTTTACTGTATTTTGTTGGAAATGAAGCAGTTGGGGAATATCCATGACCAGTCTTTGACATCAACATCAAAGAAGACAATCATGTCCTGGAAACACTGTCAGTGATAGAATCTGGGGCTAGATGGATCTTAGGTCTGACAGTGCAATATTCTTCCCTCTAAGCCAGCCTCTGTAGTGAACCTGGATGCCTCCCATGTGGCTACTGAGAAGCTATGTCTGTCCCAGCTGAGCACTGATTCTCTCTACAGAGTTGCCCATTACCAAGATTCATACAACTCTATTGTAGACTCCACTGTATTTGTCTCTTATTGCTGCTGTAACAAATTGCCACAAACTTAGTGACTTAAAACAATACATCGATTATCTTATCGTTCTGTAGGTCAAAAATTTGACATGGGTCTCAATGGGCTGACACCAAGGTGCTGGCTGGGTTGTGTTTCTTGCTGGAGGCTCCAGAGTAGAATCAGTTTCTTTGTCTTTTCCAGCCTCAGAGGCCACCGGCATCCCTAGGCCTACAGCCCCTTCCTCTGCCTTCAAAGCTAGCAACAGTGGGTCGAGTCATTTTTCCATCATGTCTCTCAGACCATTCTTCTGTCATCACATCACTTTCTGACTCTGACGTCAGCTGGGAAAGGTTCTTTGTTTTTGAGGACTCATGTAATTAGGTTGGGCCCACCCAGATAATCCACAGTAATCTCCCCATCTCAAGGCCCTTAACTTGAATCAGTTGTGTCAAGTCCTTTTTTCCACGTAAAGTAACATATTAATAGGTTCCAGGGACTAGGACCTGGACAGGTTTGGGGGCTATTATTCTGCCTACCACTCGTGTTGGGGCAGATCAATCCTCTCTCATGCCTTAGAAAACTGCAGACTGGGTTAACGAAAAGGGTACAGGCCTCAGGATTATAGGTTTGGGGTTCAAGTCCTAGTTCTGCCACCTCACTGGCTATATGACCTTGGACAAGGCACTCCTCTCCGAGCTTCAGTTTCCTTCTCCACAAAAGGTGATAAAGACAATAGAACATTAACTCTAGGGTTATTATGAAGAATAAATGAAATAATGCTGTAAGATCCTAAAGAAATGTGGTGTTTTATTTGTTTTTGTTGAAGTAGAGTTGACATACAGTATTATATTAGTTTTAGGTGTACAACTTAGTGATTCAACAATTATACATGTTATGAAATGCTCCCCACGATAAGTGTAGTCACCATCTGTCACAATACAAAAATGTGACAATATTATTGACTATATTTCCTATGTTGTACATTATATCCCCATGACTTATTTATTTTATAACTGGAAGTTTGTAGCTCTTCATCACCTTTATCTATTTCACCCATCCCCACACCCTTTCCCTTCTAGCAACGACCAGTTTGTTCTTTGCGTTTGAGTCTATTTCTTTTCATTTGTTTGTTCATTTGTTCCGTTCTTTAGATTCCACATATAAGTGAAGTCATGTGGCATTTGTCTTTTTCTGTCTGACTTACTTCACTTAGCATCATACCCTCTAGGTTCATCCACATTGTTGCAAATGACAAGATTTGAAATGTAAGTTTTTTTTCTTTGCAGTTTGGCCCAGGCACATTAGGAACATGTGAACTAGTATTTAGGAGCAATTAACTCTCACATACCAACATCCTCTACCTTGCCATGTAAAAATTAATAGAATTTTTAAACTTTTTAGATTAATAGAATTTTCTAAACTCATCCATTTGTTTAACAAACTACTGTGTTCTTATCATTGAACTAGGTACCTAAAATACAATGATAGTCAAGACATGGTCCCTGCCCTCAAGGAATTTATAATAGGGGGAGGGGCAGGGTGGCAGATCAATACATCACCAAATATCATCCTAGGTGATGTGTTATGCTTGAGGTGTGTGCAGAGTGCTACAGGGCACAGAAAAAATGGGCCATCTAAAGTATCCTGAGGGGTCATGGGAAGCTTTCTGAGGAGTGAATGCTTACGATAAGTCTGGAAAGAAGGTAAAAGCCACCTACATTAAGAGAGTTTGACAAGGATGCATTCCACAGAAGGAAAGAACAGGATACTCCAAAACAGAGAAGGGTAGATCAGCACTGTATGTCCAGGGAACTAACTGTAAGTAGGCTCTCAGGCCTGGCATGGATACATGTAGGCATAGGCCAAGGGGAAGGCACTGAACTGAGTTTATCTCAAAAGCTACAGTAAATCATTCAAAATTTTAAGCAGAATGACATGAACATATTTGAGTTTTAGAAAAATTCCTCTGGTAGCAGAATGAATGATTCATTGACAGAAGGCACGACTGTAAGAAGTGAGAACAATTAGGAGCTACTGCAGTGATACAGGGTGGATGGAAGGGAAGTCATCAATGTAAGAGATGTTAAAAGAGTAGAATCTGGGGCACCTGGGTGGTGCAGTCAGTTAAGTGTCTGACTCTTGGTTTCGGCTCAGGTTGTGATCTCAGGGTCATGATCTCAGGTCATTATATTGAGCCCCGAGTCAGGCTCAGCGCTCAGCACGGAGCCTGCTTGAGATTCTCTTTCCCTCTCCCTCTGTCCCTCTCTGCAACCCCTCACTCCCTCTCTCTAAAATAAATAAATAAATCTTTTTTTTTAAAAAAAGAGTAGAATCTACAGCACTTGGAATCAATTTAAAAAATCCTTTTTTAAGATAAGCCCTATATATATAGATCAGATTTTCTCATAAAAACATTACAAAACTACCCAGATTAAATGCCAAAAATAGATGTCTAAAAAAAATAATAGAAGTCTGATTGCTTATTCAAAGTTCCCTGTTGTGTCTGACATTTTTAGTAATCAATGAGTCCCAAGCATTTCTCTTTTTTTAAATTTTATTTATTTATTTGAGAGAGAGAGAACATGAGTGAGAGGTGGAGGCAGAGGGAGAAGCAGACTCCCCGCTGAGCAGGGAGCCCGATGCGGGGCTCGATCCCAGGACCCTGAGATCATGACCTGAGCTGAAGGCAGACACTTAACTGACTGAGCCAGTCAGGAGCCCCCCCAAGCATTTCTTGAATCTCCTTTTAGAGTTATGTTTCTCATTAGTTTTCCTGATATAGTAGAAAATTGAGGGTATGTTTTGGTATCTAAAGTAGTAACATTAATGAAAGCATTGATTGCCTGGGTGTATCTATGGAGAAATAGTGATGTGCAGCCTAGGCAAATGGCCCATCCTGGAGAAATGAAGGTGGAGGGACAAGAAATAGCCTCTGTTTCTGAAACTGCCAAGAGAGTTGTCCATAGTGAAGGAATTATGCTGATTACTTGCTCACTTTTTTTAACCTGGATAAGATTCGGTACTTTTTCACACATTTTAAAAATTAAAATTATATCCACATCATGCCCCTGCCTATAAGCAATGATACTACATTTTGCTTATACGTTTGAAACATGGCTTCCAGTTCTAGGACATAGAGGCAAGTCATACATCAGTCTGGGAGGAAACCACCAGTGATATTCGAAGCCAACCCTTCCGCAAAAAGTGCTGAGTCATTAAGGAATCATGTGTCCCACCTGTGAATGTGATAGTCACCCAGGAAACAACAGCCTGGCCTTTCATATCGGCCAGGTATTTCCTACAGTCAGAAAGTATGCTACCAACACAACCTTCCTTTTTACATATAAGGAGAAATCTTAAGAATCTAGAACCGCTCCCCAGGCTTCCTTTCTTATTTGCAAAGCCTGCCTTCATGGGCTTCTGTTGTGCAACTGATAATTGTTTTTTTTTTTTTAAGAAAGAATTATGACTACAAATTTCCCCAGGATTTTTCATTGCATTTCAAGAACTGACTTTAACAGTAAGTCTGAATAATAAAAGACATAAATAGGAGAGATAACTCTTAAAGAAAGCTTAAATAAAATAGAACAAAGAGAGAAAGGAGGGCTTTAAGAGTTAAACTCTAGATAGATCACCTACCACCACGAACCACTAGCTACCCAGATGATCTAGAGCAGAGCCAATTCACTCTACCTGTCTCTACTTATGACAAATATGATTTGAAGGCCACCATGTACTGTGGACTTGAAGGACAGTGCTAATAGGAGGTTGGTTGTCACTGCCCTTCAAGAATTCCCAACCAGTTGGGAAGACTAGTACGCAAACAAAAAAATTGCTTAGTTGTCATGACTTTTACTCATTGGTTGAGTAAAACAAATCTAGAAGTAGTGTGAAGAGAAACCAAAATTAAGAACCCTTTTGATAAGTTGTAAGACTAGCATTTTGAACCATATAAACCACAATTAAACAGGAAGCACTTTAGATCAAATAGTTAAGGTCCAGTTTGAGTAGTTCAATAGCAATACCCTGCCACCGGTTGAAACATAAATATCTCCCTTGCCAAATCCAAACCTTCTTTAGAGAAATATATATATATATATATACAGTAAATATGGAAAACCACTGATGTGTGATTCATGACCACAAGTAGTAAATGTTTCATTTGCAGGCTCACAAATGATTTTCCATAACATGAAGAAGAGTTTAATTTTGAATATTTTGTTTAAAATAAGATTTTTATTCATTCATTCATTCATTCATTCATTCATTCATTCATTCCCTTTGCCCATAAAGGTGGTACATGTTTGTAGAAAATTAGGAGAATGCAGAAAAGTATAAAAAAGAACATGACTTTCTGCCAAGTTACTGAATAAAAAATCACGTATAGTTAAACTCCAAACAGAAAAGGCCAAAATAACCTGATTGTGTATGCCCCTGAGTTCATGTGACTCACTCTCTGATGTGTTACCCTCAGCTTTGTCTGGCCCCGGCCTTGTGCGCATGGTGACAATTTGTGTTGGATCCATCATCACACATCTGGACAGGTTGGAGGAGGTCAGCAACGAATTGGGTTACATCGATGTGTTGACCCTCATGCGGCGCATCATGCTGGACACCTCTAACATTCTCTTCCTGGGGATCCCCTTGGACGGTACTTGAGAATTGACGTTCTGCCCTTTATTGAACAAGGGGATGAAGGGGATAAGAGACTCAAGGAAAGATAATGCTGTTTTTGTACATTGCTCTTGTTCAAACATCTCTAAGTATTCTTATGATTCTTTTTTCCTAGTGTGTCTGCCTTGTTCATTTATAAGACAGAAGTTTCTGTAAGTAGGGGCCATCTCCTCTTTTGTATCTCTCCTCATTGCTCTGGGAAATATGATTCTATCCACAGTCAAAACTTGACAAATGTGATCAGTTCATTTGGCCATGAATATACCCTACTACCAATCAAACTGATAAATTTAACCAATTCCAACCATTCTTGTGGGCACAGGCACACACACACACATGCACACGCAGAGATATACATACATATGTACATAAATATACATGTACCCTCCTCCCTCAAAGCTACTAAGCATGAAAACTTGGACTCTGTCTATACAATGATAATGGTGCTGGTGCTGGTGCTGTTGGCAATGATGAAAATAGCTACCATTAATTTAGAATCTACTATAAAAGAGTAGCTTTACATAGAGTTTGTCATTTAGCATTATCACAACTCTGGCAAGAATGTCCCACTCAAAAGAGCTACTCCCTTCACTATACTCCAGAAACAAATATTAAAACATATACATGCAACTCTATCACCATTAAAAAATAAATAATCAGTTGGGTTAATTCCATGCTGCTATTGTCCAGCTTAATGCAATTTTCCCTGAATTCTAGCATGTTCACTGACTCATGCATTCATTCAAAAAATATTTGCTAATTGCCTATTTTATGCTAGGCACTGTTCTAGGTTCGGGGGATCGAGCAGTGAACAAGACAGGTAAAGTCCTTGCCTTCAAGGAGGTCACATCCCAGTGGCAATATAAACAACAAACAAGTAAATAGCTAATAACACATCAGGCAATACTAAGTGCCCTGAAGAATAAACGAAGCAGGGCAAGGGGATAGGAAGTGAAGGAGGGAGAGTGGGTGGCTATCCCAGAGAGGGTTGTCAGGAAAGGCCTGCACAGGGAGGACACCTGGACATCAGCCTAAATGAAATGAGACCGGGAGCCACATCCGGGTTTGAGGGAGGGAACAGGGCCTCATTGGCCACATTTGGAAGAACGGACAAGCTATAAGCCCTCCTTTTCTCCTCTAGCTCTGCTTACCTCATGTCCCCGGCTTTTTACAAGAGTCACAGAAACCTCATCTGACTGCCATTTGAATGGGAGCCCCATTCAACTCTGAGTATTTTTAGTCACACCCCTTGTCTCATCCCCTTCAGACAGGAACTCTAATCCCAGCTGGCCTGTCCTACATGCAGCTCTCTGAAGGTCAGGCAAGTCCGTATTTTATTAGTCCCCGCTTCATGGTCCCCGGCTCGCCTCAGTTCTTAGGAAGGATGAAGTAAACAGAATTGTAAACCTCTCTGTTAATTTAGGGATGCCGGCTGTGATGCTAAGAACCTGCATAACCCATGCAGAGTTACCTTGATTCCTCTTCTCCACACCCTGTCCTGGTTAAACTCTCAATTTGCCTAAGGGAGCCAGTGCAACAAGAGGAAAGAACATTGCTCTGAGGTCAGATAGGGCTGGGCTCCAGCCTAAGGGCCTACCTACCACACTGTCTGTATGGTGTTAGGCAAGCTTCCCAGTTTCTATGAACCGCAGTTTCTTCATCTGAAAAAGTGATGACACTATATCACTCCCCTAGCAAGACCGTAAGGATTAAATGAGGTCTCTTCCGTAAAGCGTTTTGCATGGTGACTGGTACTTAGCAGTTGAAAAGAAATGTCTGTTCCCTTCCTTTTTCTACAGTTTGAAAAAAGCAGGGGTTTTGTTTCCCCAAACATGCAATTTAAGGACGTTCATTAGGAGCTGACAGTGATGAGGCTCAGGACAAGATATTAGGGATACTAAGATGAATTCTATACTCTGGACCAAAATGCAACCAGAAAAGTGGCATGGCTTTTTGCCCTCGCAGGTGCCAGAATTGAGGCCAATAACAGCCATAATTCCTGGTGTCCCTCTTATTTCCCATCGTCCAAAAAAACAGGAAGGAGTTGGACACTCAATCCAAGAGGGGCATGTGAGATTCTAAGCTTTGTCTCTAACACAAACTTGAAAAGTGGCACATGTCTGGTTAACTTGGTTAATTTAGATGTCAAGCAGAATAAATTAATGTTGGTTTGTCTAGTGGCATTCATATGGCTGAAACACCCACTGAAGCCCAGGCTGGTAAGAAACTCTATACAGGGGATCTTCTCTTCTCAGAATACCCTTCTCGGGCTCACATTTTTGCTCAACTTCTCTGCTCTTTTGTTTGTTTTGTTTTTCCAGAAAGTGCCATCGTGGTTAAAATCCAGGGTTATTTTGATGCATGGCAAGCTCTCCTTCTCAAACCAGACATCTTCTTTAAGATTTCTTGGCTATACAAAAAGTATGAAAAGTCTGTGTAAGTAACACAAGTTGGGAAAACTTATCAGTGAGATTGGATTGACTTTGGGTTGTTTCTTTGCTGTTGTTGGCCTCTTCAGCTAGTGTTCTCCTCTTCAGAACCCACAGGGGAGCTGTGGATTATGTTGCTGATGAAACACTGTACAGCAATTTGGCTGCACGCAGTGGCCAGACCCAAGAGTAAGGGAGGCGTTGGGCCCAGGCAACTTTTCAGCAAGGGGGCCAAGTGGGTGGTCTGTGAGCCCCATGTCTGGAATTAGGACATCGCAGTGTAGTTTGAGTTGAAGAGAAGGGTTGGCTGAACCTATCATTATTATCTGTAAAAATTCTCTTTTCATATCTGGAAAATGGAAACACAAAATCATTTTATAGTCATGTTGCTTCTGAATGAATTTAATATAATTCAACTTGTAGGAATTAACAGCAGTCTCAAAAGAATTTTTTCACAATGAATATAATGGACTTCAATAAAATGTGTGATTTCCTTTTTTTTAGTCATAGATATTAGTCTTTGGGGAATCCTGAAACTGTCATTAATGACTTTGCTTTGGTTACAGATGAGTCTAGACAAAAATTGGACAAATGCCCAATGGCCTATAGGCTAAAAAATAGGTTTCTAGAGTTTAAGTAGCCAGCCACTAAACACTGCCCCCTCTAACCACTAGTGAAAAGCCTATAGGATTTAGAGACAGACAGACCTGGTTTATATCCTGTCTCTACCGCATAGTAACTAAATGGCTTTGGGAAGTTATTTAAAGTAAAATATAACCTACCTTCCAGAATAGAGATATAGATTAATGAGATCCTATACATAGGGCAATTAAGACAGAGGATGGCACATAGAAGGCACTAAAGATGTTAGTTTTCTCCTTCCCTCTGTTCATATCTTTTCCTGGATGGCCCTGATGATCTTAAATTCTCCATCTCTAAAAGTTCCCAACTTGTTTGAAGACCCAACTTTATCCTGTTTGTGTATTTTGAAATTTAATCATATTAGTCTCCAGGAAGGAAGCCAACTTGATGTTGCTTTATATATTCTCATGTGGTTGGTGAGTATTAGGTGGGTGATTTGGACACTTGGGTCTTTATACATTTCATTTAGTTTCCACCAGAGCTTATTGTGACTTGAATCAATGAGATAAAGGATTCATCTCTTCCCTATGTTCAAATTTGGCAGTGTTGTGTCTCATTTTATAGTTCCTGGTCATTAGTATGGCTTTGGTTTTGGCCAGCCAGCCCACTGAAACTTATTGCATGAAATTGTATAATGGTTTCTCTTAGGTTTCTATAGAAATTAGCTCCGCAACTCTCCCTCTGTATATAATATTTGCCAATGGTCAGTACATTAATCTATATCTCCTATATCCTAGAGCAGTAAAGACTTTGAGAAATCTTTTAATCTCCTCTCCCATCCCATGCCCATTGCAATAATGTCAATGTTTTGTTTTGTTTCTTTTTAAATGAGGTATAATTGACATAAAATGTTATATTACTTTCAGGTATACAAACAACATCATGACTCAGTATTTGTATATATTGTGAAATGATCACCATTATATCTAGTTACAAAACTTTTTTCTTATGGTGGAAACTTTTAAGATCTATTCTCTTAGCAATTTTCAAATCTGCAATACAGTATTGTTAACTATAGTCACCATGTTGTGCATCATGTCTCTATGATTTATTTATTTTATAACTAGAAGTTTGTACCTTTTGACTCCTTTCAGCCATTTTGCCCAGCCTTACCCCCCACCCCCACCTCTGGCAGCCACCAATCTGTTCTCTGTATCTATGAGCTAGAGTTTGTTTTGTTTTAAGATTCCACATATAAATGAGATCATATACTAGTTGTCTTTCTCTGTCGTGCCAATACTTTTTAGAAATATACTGATGGAAAGGATTCTGGGACATCTACTCCCATCCCTATTTATTTGATTTTATACTTCTGCCTGTCTTAATTCCCAATATTACAGCAGTATTGTTTTCTACTTTTTATTCTGGCAAGTTTAAGGCTTTTTAGCTGCAGAATACCTTAAATAGGTATTTGTGGCCTGGACTGATAACCTAGCCATCCTTGTTTGGGTGAAAAATACGCTCAGAGTTCCAAAACACAGACTCACAGATATATTCTTATAATACATGTTTGTAAGTCAGAGATTTCCTGTTCCCTGAAGACTGTCACTGAACTCAATTCTCCCAGTTTTTAAGGGCATATAAATTCAGATGCATACGTTAACCTGAATAAGGAGGATCCCAATGGGCATTCACAGGCCCCCAAGTCTGGCTCAGGGAGGAAATAGATGTTCAGAGGTGGCTGTAGTTCCATCAAGGAATTCTCCATGAATTTATAGTCTTAGGGCATTTCAACAACTCCTAGACCATTTAGGGGCCCTTGCTCAGGTAGGAATGCTACGAGCATTCACAGCCCACCAACTGAGTGAATATCTGTCCCTTCTATGTAAGAGTTTCAATAAATATTTGCTGAATAAATAGACTGGTAGATGAATGAATGAATGTGAATATTCCTTGGTGTATTCCTGGAGGTATGTATGTATCTGTAGGCACATTTACAGAGATACACAATAGATGGCACCCTCATTTTGAGTGACACAATTACTATACTAGCCTGAAGAATACCTCTTCAAATGTTTAAACACCTTCCTTGAGGGACACCTGGGTGGCTCAGTCAGTTAAACGTCTGCCTTCAGCTCAGGTCATGATCCCAGTGTCCTGGGATCAAGTCCTGCGTCAGGCTCCTTGCTCAGTGGGGACCCTGCTTCTCCCTCTGCCTGCCGCTCCCCCTGCTTGTTCTCTCTCCCCCACCACGAGAAATGAATAAATAAAATCTTAAAAAAAAATAAACGCCTTTTTGAGATGCCCAAAAGAAATTTTAAAAAGTGGGAGGAATCTTAAAGAATCTTCCCTTACTTTTCCAGCTGCACTGGAGTAAACATAGAGGCTATTTATGTCAACATCATCAACAGGGTGTACAGGTGACCATGTCAACAAAAATTTCAAAGAAAGATTTATTGTACATTTAATGTAATGCAGAATACCATTCCCTGAGATTGGGGGACAATACACTTACACATGGAGGCATACACTTTAAGACAAAGGCAAGAATAGCAGAACCTAGATCTTAAGATGAACTTATTGTTCACGGAGTCTGAGCCCTTCAGAGATGTAAAGTAGGTTACATAGAAAGAGAACAATCCGAACTAGAACCTGACTCTCTCTTTCCAAGGTGCTCTTCCCTCTCCCACACTGTCAAAATGCATACACTATACCTACTCATGCGGCTAGTCAGTCAGTATATATCTACTTCATGTTTACTATGTGGCAGAAACTGCAAGGTACAAGAATAAATATCAAGAATCATACTTGATCCCTTGTGTTCACTTTCTAGAGTAGGAAATCTCAAACTCAATTGTTTCCAGAGCTGGGCAAAGGAAAACGGGCTGGGTGGTTACGAGTCAACAGGAAGTGAAGGTGCCTGGGGCAAATTGGAGAGTGCTTGCCACTGGTTTTTGGTTTTGTTTTTCAATTTAGACACTGTACTGGACACATCAAAAATCAGAAAACACGACTGGATTTGCCATTTTGGTACCAGCTTTTAACCTTTAACTAGAGGTTACAGCCTTCATTTTGCTACCAGTACCTAGAAATCTTAGCTAAATTTGGTTCCTTAACATGAAGTATAATGAATATGTAATTTAATTTTTATCTTTTTATTTTTTATTTTTATTTTAATCTTTATGAAGAATTAAGTTTAAATTCAGTTATTCGTGAGTGCTAATGGCTTCAATTAAAGCAGACAATTTTATTTAAACAAATGGCAAATGAATTCATTTTTCTAGATGTCTTAACTGACTACAGATAGATTATATTTTCACTTTTTTTTTTAGCAAGGATTTGAAAGATGCCATGGAAATTCTGATAGAAGAAAAAAGACACAGAATTTCCACAGCAGAGAAACTGGAAGACTATATGGATTTTGCCACCGAGTTGATTTTTGCTGAGGTACTGACCTGGATTAACCATAATTCCCACACAATATATGTACTTGACTGTGTATAGGTTATGTAAAGATCCCCTCTTGTAATTGTTTCATACTTCTGCTTTTAAGTATCTGCTCTAGTACTTATATAATGACAACCCAAAGAGCACACTCATTAGACATTCTGGTAAAACTAACCTTTAAGATTGAAACTACTGTGTCTGGACAATACAAAATATGAAAATGAGAGAGCCCAGAGACAGTAAATGCATAGATAATTGGTTAAATTTCTCCGCTTTCAGCTGAAGACTACTATGAAAAATGTCCATAGTCAATTACAGAGATTGAATATTTATGACTTCATTTCATTGATGTTTTTGATCCCGACTGTCCCTTTCCCTTCTTTTTGGAAGCTTTGATTCACTTTTCCAATTTTTCTCCCTTTTTCCAATTGTTCAGAAACGTGGTGACTTGACAAGAGAGAATGTGAACCAGTGCATACTGGAAATGCTGATTGCAGCACCAGATACCATGTCTGTCTCTGTGTTCTTTATGCTGTTTCTCATTGCAAAGCACCCTAAGGTTGAAGAGGCAATAATGAAGGAGATCCAGACTGTTATTGGTAAGAACTGATCAAATAATAATAGAGCTTTAGAAAACAATTCCCTCTGAACGTCAGCTTTTTATGTCCTAAGAATCTGATTTCAAACAAAATCTTTATTATAATCCACCCAGAGAACAATAAAGGTAGTCACTTTGCCACACTTGGTTATGCCAGATAGGTTGCAAAGTTAGTTCCATTCTTACTGTGTTTTTTTTTTATTATAAAAATAATGCATGCTCATTAAAAAAAAATTAAATAACACAGAGATGTATAAAGCAGAAAGTGACATTCCCTACCCCTTCCACTCTCCTCCCCAGCCTCATTTGCATTCCCCAGGGGGAACCACTGTTAATACTTTGCTGTATATTCTTCAAGGTCTTTCTTAATGTGCATGTAAATGTTCTGCCTACCTACGTTACCAGGGCCAAATGCTTTTGTGGGTCCACCCAGGGAACTGACTATCATCTCCAGCAGTGTTTCTGGGTTTTAAGCTGTCTGTCCACAAGTGAACTTCCAGTCAGTGGCAGAAGGACAAGGGGAGGAAAATGGCAAAGGCAGGAGAGTGATCAGTTTCCCTCTCCCCCAAATCCAGTGATGCTGGACCCTTCTTCCCCCTGCCCTCTCCTCCTCCACCAGATCCCTGCTCAGCTCTTCCCGACACTACATTTTCCCTGCTCTGCCTTTCCCTGAGCATCATTCTGCCCACTGCTCCTGACGCTGCCACCTCCTTCCATACAAACACTGTCACATTCGGAAGAAATCACAATTGCATTCTGGGGGAAAAAACAGAATTCCTTATTTGAAATGTCCTTCACATGGATAATTTTTTTTTTTTTTAAGAGAGAGAGAGAGGGCAAGAGAGAGTGCGTGCAGGTATCATGCACATGGGGTGGGTGGGGTTGTTGGGAAGGGGTCAGAGGGAGAGGGAGAGAGACAGCCTGGAGCCTGAGGCAGGGCTTGATCTCACAGCCCTGAGATCACAACCTGAGCGGAAATCAAGAGTCAGAAGCTTAACCGACTGAGCCACCCAGGCGGCCCTACATGGATAGTCTTTTTAGGAACACATTTCTGACATGTGAAGAGATATCAGTAATGACATCGACTTTTCTCTCTTGACCTTATACAAAATCCCTGTGAAATGACTTATTTGGTTGTAGAGTCCACCATTTTTTAAAGCCATCTGAGGGGCACCTGGGTGGCTCAGTCATTAAGCATCTGTCTTCGGCTCAGGTCATGATCCCAGGGTCCTGGGATAGAGCTACGCATTGGGCTCCCTGCTCCGCGGGAAGCCTTCTTCTCCCTCTCCCACTCCCCCTGCTTGTGTTCCCTCTCTCTCTGTGTCTTTCTCTCAAATAAATAAATAAAATCTTAAAAAAAAAATAAAGCCATTTGAGTGCTACTTGAAACAGTTGATAGTAAGGGGAAATTTCACAGAAGAGTTAAATACGTGAGAGAAAGGGTCTACAGATGTGTTGCTGTAAATGGGAAATCGCCTGGGAAGATAGATAGCAGGAAGCCAGAATAACATCCAAGCTCCAAATTCCAGAATGGTTTCTCATGTGCCCCCTGTCAGGTTATGGGTTCTGGGTCAGGTGCAGGGGCACATCAGTGACTAAGCCAGAGCTATTCCTATACTTATGGGGCTCACAGGCTGGCAGGAGAAAGAGAACTTAACAAGCAAACCCAGTGGAGTGAAGAGTCATAGAATGATGCAGTTCAGGCAACAATGGGAAAATGCTCTTGAAACCATGAGCCTTTAATACAATTTCCTTGAGAGATGAAAAGTGTTTGTGCCCCAACAATGAATCATGGAACACTACATCACAAACTAATGATGTAATGTATGGTGATTAACATAACAATAAAAAATAAACCTCTGCAAAGATGGAAAACAGCTGAACAATTTGTACTTGTGTTCGTGCTCCCTCTAGATACACATACATATTAATTACTTCCTAGGGAATGCCTCTGGTTACCTTCTCTATCGTCTTCCCTTCTACCCCCTCACCCCAGGTCAATGTACCCCATTAGACCCTGAGTGTACAGAGAGCAGTATGCAAGGGGCAGGGCTGTTAGAGTTCTCTGACCAAATGAGATCCTTTCTGAATGGTGTAGTTGTACAGGAGACAGAGCTGCCTCAGGACCCTGGGCTGATTTTGATTCTGCGAAAGTGGTAACCCATTCAAGGATGTTCTGAAACTTTGTCAATTCTGAGAGTAATCCAAGCCTCTGTGACCAGTGTCAGGCCAATCTGAAACAGTGGGAGTATCTGTCAATCTCCAGGACACCCAAAGTTTAGCTGAGGCACCTATTTTGCTGTGGTAGGGAGAGAGGTTCTTGCCACTCTACCGCAATAGGTTGTTCTTGATGAGATGGAAGGAGGGACTATCAGTGATGCGTTCCAGGCAGATGACTGCACAGGCAACCAGAGGAGAAAATGTCATTGAAAGGGATTTAATTCACCATTTCATTTTGACTAGAGAAGGAATGAATGTCCCCTAGAATTTAGAGGAGGAGACAAAACTCAAAGACCTCAGAGGCCAGGCAGATAAATGTTTGAAGCAGACTGTGTAGGTATACATATAACTGCAGGGGGATGTCCCTCTAAAGGGCTCATCGGCCACTCAAGTTCAGCCTGTCATTGCCATGTAGGGATGTGGGTCCAATATCACCAGGTTTTCTGACTTTTCCAGAAATCCAGGCTTTTCCATGAAATCTCCTAGGTTTTATAGTAATTGGCTTCAAATCTGAATTTTTACAAAACACGCTGTGAACCAAATGACATATTTGGCCCTGGTTACTGGTTTGCATTAGAATTCTAGGGAAAAAAAATTTTTTTTTTTCCAGCCAGGAGCAGGCTGTTCTATGGAAATGATGGGAGTTTTAATGCCCATCACATAATGAAACTATCATTACCTCCTTGTCCTGTTTATCTGTTCCTGCAGGTGAAAGAGATGTAAGAATTGATGATATGCAAAAATTAAAAGTGGTGGAAAACTTTATCTACGAGAGCATGCGGTACCAGCCTGTTGTGAACTTGGTCATGCGCAAAGCCTTACAGGATGATGTCATCGATGGCTACCCAGTGAAAAAGGGGACTAACATTATCCTAAATATTGGAAGAATGCATAGACTAGAGTTTTTCCCCAAGCCCAATGAATTTACTCTTGAAAACTTTGCAAAGAATGTAAGAGCCCTTCCTTAAAACCAAGTGCACCACTCTTAAAAATCTCAACTGTTAAACCCTCTCTGGTTCTGTGTTTGCACCATGTACATTTCATTCTATTTACTTCTTCCCCTCCATGGCCTCCCCAGAAGAACATGTTTCCTCTGGCTCAGAACATGACTACCATATTCATCCTCAAGCCATGGATGCTGGGTCTCCAGCTCTGAGAATTATCCACATAGTGGCCACACAATGGGTCAAAATGTGAAAAGTCCAGGCCCTTAATTTGGCTACCATGAGGCAAATGTTGTTTAACTCAACCAACCTACTTTTCCATTTCAACTTGTCACTTTGTAATCACATAGACTCAGCTCTAGCACCATCTAAGTAAAGGAAAATCCAGTTGTGTTTCAGATGGAAATCAAACGAGACCAAAAGATTGTTTTCGCAGTCTGCCTTTGGTTCACCAAATGGCCCCATGAACACTAGTTCCCATTCTAAATAGAATTCAGTAATCAGAAGAGCTTTAGCTTTTTCTATCATTGAAATATACTGTAGATTCTGCTTCAATTATGTCAAATTTTAGGCAATGATGTTAATTAACCCAAATTTTCCAGATATTTCCCTCACTGTCCTCTTTTTCCATTTGCATCTAATGTAGAAACACAATCTTAATTAATCCAGTTCTCTAATTCATTCCGTTTCTGTGTGAGCAACCCATGCTATACTGACAACTGGTCAACAAAAACTTATTGAGCATCTACTATGTGCCAGGTACTATGTAAGCACAAATGGTAACAAGACAGACAGATGTGGTCCCCATTAATTTTTTGCAGAACTAAAAATATCTGGATGCTTGGTGCTAATAGGCCAAGAGTCAACATCTTTGCACAGAAACAATTTTTGCCTTGGTGACATGCAGAAGTGTAGTAAAGCTGTGGCCCATCCCACAGACCTAGTTGAGTATGCTAACACTGGCTGTAATAAGATGATGTGCGTTGCTTTACCCCAGCAAATTTATGTGAAAAGCAAAAGTGGGGACTGTCCAAACTGGGCATATATCACAGGGGGTGAATCACATTGGATGAAGAAGTTACAGTCACTCATCTCAGTGAGGGGACAGTATGGTTTGGACCCTGTCACAGCATTCTGACCCATCAGTGGTTTCAGGGTGAATCAAACAGAGACTGCATGACTCTGGCTAACTGTCTGATCGTTTTCATAGGTTCCTTACAGGTATTTTCAGCCTTTCGGTTTTGGGCCCCGCAGCTGTGCAGGAAAGTACATCGCCATGGTGATGATGAAAGTCGTCCTGGTTACACTACTGAGACGATTCCACGTGCAGACATTGCAAGGAGAGTGTGTTGAAAGTTTACGGAAAAAATATGGCTTGTCCTTACACCCAGAGGAGACTAGCAACTTGCTGGAAATGGTTTTTATCCCAAGAAATTCAGAAAAGTGCCTCGAACACTAAAGAAGGCTGATCAGTACCTACTCTGGAGCATTTCTCATCAGGAGTTCACATGGAAATCACCCGTTCACCCTCATGGTGAACATTCGGTGGCCTGTGCCATTTTATAGGCACGACTCGTATGGACTGTCAGCAAGTCAGGAGACATGGGTCATCTGTTCTTGTCCAAACCGGACTTCCAGAGAAAATAGAGGCCAAGAGTTTGCAGGGGGAAATGGTCAATCCCACAAAACATGCTTTGAAAAAGGCCACCAGCAAAACTTAGGTCCTCCTTCCCACAAAATCTCCACTGCCCTGCTCCAAGAGCATTTTAATGTCTGGGGCAGAAGCACTCAAGTCCATTGGAAAGGTCAGCCTGATGCTTGGGTACTTAGGGCCAAACATACCTGCTAATGTGAATAAAAGTGTTTTGATTTAGTTTTCAGTGGTAGGCTCCCCAACATTCATATTCTTTGGAGAAGTGCTTACAAATTCAACATTGACTTTTCCTATGAATTATGCAATTAACTCTTGATTATCCACAGGTGACTTGCCTGTGGCAAAAGTTAAATAGGGGACTCTCCTTTCCCAGTCTCTCAATTTATGCTTCAGCCACTCACCTCCACTACAATAGACATAGATTCGGGTAACATAAAGTAACTTAGTAATAGCCTGAGTAAAATATTATCAGGACCACACATCTGCTATAGGAAAAAAAAAATTACACAATGCATTTCAAATTCAAATAAAAATTCTTTTCTTCATGTTCGCATCATTGCTTAGCTCCACTAGTGCTAACCAAGAGATAACTTTAAATAATGACATCTATTAACTCTTACAATGGCCCCAATGGTTTGAGAGAGGACAACTCCTCTACATCTACATCTAATTCCACAACCCAGCAGGTTCAAACCCATTCCATCTTCTTTCTCAACAGTTTCTCCCTCTCTTTCTTTCCGTGATGCCAAAGTCAACAGCAACAGATCAGTAGAGAACATGGTCAGGGTAGAGGCTCTGCAATCATCTTTTATCCTACCTCGGATTTAATAGTTACCTTAGAGATTTAACAGCTATTGAGTTTATTGAATCATTATACATAGCCATGGATAAAATGCATACCTTGTAAATTAGTTCTTTAAAGAGAATCAAGTATGGGACACCTGGGTGACCCAGTCAGTTAAGCATCTGACTCTCGGTTTCGGCTCAGGTCATGATCTCAGGGTCGTGAGATCGAGCCCCATGTTGGGCTCCGTTGTGCTGGGTGTGGAGCCTGCTTAAGATTCTCTCTCTCCCTCTCCCTGTGCCCCCCGCCCCACTCTCGTGTGCTTTCTCTCTAAAATAAATAAATAAATAATAAAAAATTTTAAAAAAAGAGAATCAAGTAGATGAGTTAATTTTCCAAATACCACTCCACTTGTGTTATATAGCCAATATGATTGTATCTACTGAATGCCATTTAAAAATTGAAAAACTCATTTACAAGTAAGTAAATGCTGGCTGTTGAGTCAACTGCCATCTCAACATTTGAATATTCTTTTCATCCTACTGTTTGGTAATAGGACAACAGCTGAGTATAAAATGAGAGTGTAAGCACCTTGAGAGCAGGAGCTCTTTTCTTTCTTTTGTAATCCATCCCAATCCCCATTCTGACTCCCTATATTTACTCTGGAGGAAGGATAGCTCTGAACAAACACTCTTGCTCATAGATATTCTAACTCATCCCAGAATCCAAGTAAAAGGGAGGCAGGTATTCTAAGATTTCAAGGATAAGTATTAGTAAAGAAGGAAATATTTGAACTTGGCACTATATAGATCATTTATATGGCCTAAACATACACAGAAATATGCCTGTGTACCTGGATATCCACAGTCAGGTCTGGACAATCATCCAAATAATTCAGACCCTGGAAAGAAGGGCCAGGATTTTAGATGTAATGTATCCAAGTTTACTTTGCTTTGCCTCTGGCTGGAGCTGCACAGTAGAGGAAAACAGTTTCAGATCAGTATACTTCACCCAACCAGTTCCCTTGGAAATTCTACTGTATTTTGTATGTACATATGTAGCTGAGGCCTATGTCTACACAGTCAAAGTGAAATGGAAGGTTTATATAGTTATACAGAGACATTGTAGATATAAAAATATGCTGGGGAAAAGCTAGGGATGGGGGTGGGAGGCAGGGAAGGATAGGAAGAGGGGAAATACTGGTTTGAATGATCCAAGCAAACTCTTGGAATCAAATTATCTGGGCAGTCATTCAACTTTTCACCTTGCTTGGTCTGTACTGACAAACCCCATAGGTGTGTACAGGCTTTGCCTAAAGAATTTGGAATATCATTGACTTTTCATTAGGCCGATCAACATATATTTGAAAATCCTGTTTTCAGAATTTTGCCTCACTGTTATGTACTTAATTATCATCTTGAATGTGCCAGTGGATTCGGTTTTCACCAGTTTTCAAAGAAATTGTCAGTGAAATGCATGCATTATAAGGGCTCTATTATTGTGAAATCATGAGGATAATTGTGCCCTCCTATCTTTAGGCCTACTGGACACCCCCCTCTGCCTTCTTTGACAGCCCACTCTTTCTTCTTCCAAGTAGAAAATAATCCCATGCAGAATGTCCCACATATTGAGAAATGTCAGTTGAAAGTTGTCACTTTGATTTCTAAATAGCACCTTTAGTCACTCATGATGCTAATATTCCCATAAGTGTGTGGCATTGCCCCACTAGAAAGAATACTACTAGCTGGACCCTCAATCTCCTGTACCAGCTGGGCTCTGTGACTGAATCTCTCACCCATACTCGAAGAAGGATTTGTTAAATTAAATTCTGTCAAAGTAATGAGTGACATGGAATTTGTGGTACTTTAGTTGGACTTAGCTCACAAAAAGCAAAGTCAAAGGCTGAACTCTCCAGGGCTCAACAGATAGGGCCTGCCCTGGTGAATTCCCTCATTTCTTTTCTGCAGCTTTTTGCAGATGTTGGCCTGTATCTAGGAAGCCAATGGCCATACCTTGTTTCCACCAGGTCAACCAAACAAACATAATGCATTCACACAAGTCAACCTGGTCACCAAGCCCAGCCCATTAGGTATACTCTGCCCTTCCTCTTCTATCAAGAAAGCATTTTAAAGCATAAAACAAATGGGAATCAGTATAAGAATATAATTATAAAAATTATAAGAATAATCTTGAATCCACTCTAATTATAACCAAATGCAAATGTTTCACAAACTTCAGTATTTTAATTTACAGTAGTCCCCCTTTATCCAAGGTTTCACTCTGTGCAGTTTCAGTGACCCATGGTCAGGGAGAGGATGATCCTTCAGATGTACTATCAGAAGGTCAGCAGTAGCCTAACACTATGTCACAGTGCCTGCATCACTCACCTCACTTCTGCTCACCACGTAGGCATTTTATCATCTCACGTCATCACAAGAAGAAGGGTTAGTTCAGTACAGTAAGATCTTTTGAGAGTGAGACCACTTTCACATAACTTATTACAGTCTATTGTTACAATTGTTCTATCTTATTACTAGCTTTTGTTGTTAATCTCTTACTGTGCTTAATTTATAAATTAAACTTTAGCATAGGGATGTCTGTACAGGAAGAAAACAGTATGTATAGGGTTTAGTACTATCTGCGGTTTCAGGCATCCACTGTGGGTCTTGGAATGTATCCCCCATAGATGAGTTGGACTACTGTATTAGTAAAATATTTCTTGGGATGAAGATCTGAAATTACAAGACTTGGAGGTTGAGCCTGTGGCCCAGTGGTTTTTTTAAGTTCCTTTCAGCTCTATTACTCCATAAATAAGGAGGCACTGAGGCCAAATCTAGCCTCAGCCTTTTCTTTTTTTTTTTTTTGAGAGTTTATTTATTTATTTATTTATTGGCTAATATCTGGTCTTTGGGCTTTTTTTTTTAATTTTTTTATTGTTATGTTAATCACCATATATTACATCATTAGTTTCTGATGCAGTGTTCCATGATTCATTGTTTGTTCATAACACCCAGTGCTCCACGCAGAACGTGCCCTCCTCAATACCCATCACCAGGCTAACCCATCCCCCTCCCCCCCTCCCCTCTAGAACCCTCAGTTTGTTTTTCAGAGTCCATCATCTCTCATGGTTCGTCTCCCCCTCTGACATACTCCCCTTTTCTTCCTCTCCTGTTATCTTTTTCTTTTCCTTTTTTCTTAAAATATGTTGCGTTATTTGTTCCAGAGGTACAGATCTGTGATTCAACAGTCTTGCACAATTCACAGCACTCGCCATAGCACATACCCTCCTCAATGTCTATCACCCAGCCACCCCATCCCTCCCACCCCCAACCACTCCAGTAACACTCAGTTTGTTTCCTGAGATTAAGAATTCCTCATATCAGTGAGGTCATGTGATACATGTCTTTCTCTGCTTGACTTATTTCACTCAGCATAACACCCTCCAGTTCCATCCACGTCGTTGCAAATGGCAAGATCTCATTCCTTTTGATGGAAGCCTCAGCCTTTTCTTAAATGCATAGTTGGGGCAAACTGTTCAGTCTTTCCATACCTCAGTTTTCTCATCAATCCAATGGGGATAATAATTACTTCAGAAGGTTGTTGTGAGGATTATAAGGGATGATTCATGTGAAGCTCTTAGAACAGTGTCTGGTACAGGGCAACCTCTCAAAAGGCATAGGCATAATGATGATGATGCTCAGTCGTTACGTTGACTCATGACACCCTCAATGCAGTAGAGAGGGCAGATGTGTCAGATACTTCTACAGCCATTTTCTCATTTTAAGCTTCATGTCAACTCTCACATTAGTATGACTGCCCCAGGAAGCCCCACACTGTATCCATGAGAACTGAGACCCAGGGAGTTTGGGACACTTGCCCTCAAGTCCACCTCTCCTTCCAAAGCCCTTGGCCCCTTCATCAAGCTGCTTCTTTGCAACAGGACTCACTGCTGGAAGACTGAGGAGGTCAGTCCCGGTTTCCCAGCTCTCCCACCTTGTGATGCTAGGTAAACCCCTTTAGAGACTTGTCATTCCTTGCTTCCTTACCCAAGGAATCTGACACAGGAAATAGATGAGTTTCTCCATCCATAAAATCTAGATGATTCTGCCTTACCCACCCCACATACAGGTATATTTGGAGAATCTTTCTCAAAACAAAACAAAAAAAGATAGTCCATGGGAAAGCGCTATAAAAATTCTCTTAGTATAAGGTGGGGGATCTAACGTGTGGATGCCAACATCTGCCTCAATAGGAAATTATCAGATGCCATTAGGCTATTCCCTAACCACCAGGAACATTTCTAGTTTTGCACAATTTCACTTCATTTCAGATGCGCACTGTGAAAAAAAGAAGAGTGGAGGAAAAAATAGTAATTTACTATAAACACACGGTGGGCAAACTGCAACTTATGATGGCCATAAAATCACCTCTCTTTTGGCCAAATTGGAAAATGCTAAGAAGCCCACTATGATGAACAGCTGTTAAGCAATTTCTTCATTTGGTAAGGATTCCAGATATGAATGGACTATTCAGTCCTTCATCTCATTATTTCCAAATAGTCAGGGGTTTGGCCTGGAGGAGACGCAAACAGACACAGTGCATACAGGCTTCCGCTGCTAGCCTAGTTAAGCTTGGATGGGTAAGAAGCTGAGCACATCATCCTTTTGCCTCCTTTCCACTCCAGGTTATTGTGAAAGTGTGTTTCTTCTTTGAGACCAAGAAAACAATAATGCCTGCATTTACTTTCTTATTCTATTAAGTTCTTTACTTTCTCATTTAATTCTCCCAACAATACTATGAAGCAGGTACTATCCCCATGTCCAGAAAAATTCCCCAATCCATCCATTTATATTCCTTTGCAACCTGCTTGCTAGAGTTTCTCTCTGATACCCACACATACCCCAACACACATGGTCAGTGTCTCAGGTTCTCTTATCAAAACCTGCTCTCAAAAAAATTTTTAAGTCTGCTTTTACCCAATCTGCTTTTCTTTTAAGATTTTATTTTTAAGTAATCACTACACCTAACGTGGGATTTGAACTCACAACCCCAAGATCAAAAGTTGCATACTCCCACCCACCTGAGCCAACCAGGCACCCCTCTAATCTGCTTTTTAGATCTACCTAAGTTATAAATGATAAAGCAAAGCTAAGGCTTGAAATGTTATTCTCCCTTCCAACATAGGTTTTTTTTTTGTCCAGAGGATTTCTCAAAAGCTTTATAGGCATCAGCAAGCTGGGCTTGTGGAAAGAGAGGAGGGAAAAGGAGGTAGTGCCTTTGAGAACCCCTTAAAATGATAGCACCTACTTCACCCACACAGGAAGCTGGTTCTACCTATACAGTAGTGTCTAGGTTGTTAGGGGTCCCAAATCAGAATGTCTTTTTTTTTCTTTTCTTTTTTTTTTTTTTAAGATTTTATTTATTTATTTGAGAAAGAGAGAATGAGAGACAGAGAGCACGAGAGGGAAGAGGGTCAGAGGAGGAGCAGACTCCCTGCTGAGCAGGGAGCCCAATGCAGGCCTCGATCCCGGGACTCCAGGATCATGACCTGAGCCAAAGGCAGTCGCTTAACCAACTGAGCCACCCAGGTGCCCTCAAATCAGAATGTCTTAAGGAGCCAGGCAGGTAACATAAATCAGACAATCAGGCCAGCTGTTAAGTAGAGCTTGTGTGAAAAAAGGAGCATTCTCACCTAAAGGTATTCAAGTTCAATGTTCTTAAAACACAGTGCCAGCCAGACCAGTCATCCTTGGGCTGGCTTGGGCCGATGGCTTAAGATCTCTAACATCAATCCCTTTCACTTTTTGGTACCCCCTTCCCATCTAACCACTCTGGGAGGCAGGCAAGAAGTCTTCATTTCACTAATGAGGAAACTGAAGCACAGGGAGGTCAAGGGGTTTGTCCAATGTCACACAGTAAAGACCACATCTAGGATTCCCCCCAAGAATCCCAGCTCCAAGTCTGACTTCACCCAGCCCAATTTCCCTTCATAGCTGGCCATCTTCTGAAGATGACTGTGGTGTCCTCTCACCAATCTGAACCTCGGTGGACCATCTGTAAATGCGGATTACACCAGAGGACTTCTAGTCATTTTCAGTGCTTTCATTCTAACTTGTTATTTTGCTTCATAAACAGAACACCATTTCCCCCTTTATATCTAGGCTCTAATAAACTGAGGGAATAAGGCAATTTCACTTGCAGTTCAGACATGCAATTTGGCTGCTGAAGGGACCATCGGGCATTCACCGCACATCAACTACAGAATACAAGCCCCCAAACACTAATATGTCTGTATGTAGCCCTAACTTACTGCTGCAGGGGCATGAAACATGTGTTCATGGACCAAATTTCACTCACAAATAATCACTTTATGCCCTATTTGAACTTGCAGGCAAACCAATACATTTAATGAAACAAATCCTTTTTCCTGCGTGGCCTTGGTTTCATACTCAAACTAATGGATCACTACGGTCAATAGTACCTCTCTTCCCTCCTGAAATTAATGCTCTCTCTGGCATGCCTACCACCCTCCCCAAGTGCAGCTTGTTGCTTTCACTGTTCATATAGCTCTAGAAACAATCAAAAACATGCAAAGAGAAATGAACTCTCTGCCCATGATAATACAGGAGTGCCTGACACATTTTTGCGTGTGGTTCTTGAGGCAAATGTGAAGAGGAAAGAAACATTATAGGGCCTGCCATGTCCAGCTTGTCTCATTTAAACGTCACAACAACCATGCAAGAAATTATTCCCCATTTTGCAGGTGATAAAACCGATTCTCAAAGAGTAATTTACCCACGCTCTCTTACCTAGAAATTTGAACCATCCAACTTATCCCAAAATCTATGATTTTTTTTTCCTGTATGCTACACTGACTAAAAGTGGGATTTGGTCCTTTGTAAAATCAAATATAAATATAAATATAATGCCTATAAGTTTTCATTGGTATAGGTATTAAAACTGGGGGATGGGGTGACAGAAAATCATGTCCTTAGAAAACTGATGAATCTTTGCCCCTATCTTTGCCCCTACCTGAGCTCAGACCAGCCAGATCACCATGGGAATAAGTCCAAAAACAGTGACTCTGTACCGTCTCTCCAACCACTGGCCAGTGATGGGTCAAACCAGTTATATTCATTTGGCTATATGAAGGTGTCAAAGTATATTGACCAATATATTTTCTCTAGCCATCCATGTTTTAATCATCTTAGTGTCTGGCACATAGCATGAACTCTACACATTTTTGGTGGATAGAACATTGGTGGAAGAACATTTGAGCCACTAAGAGAATCAAGTTCTACTAGATTCATAAAAATAATTGGTATTATATCTAAAATGGGCCACTGAACCAGCCTGAGACAGTGAATGAACTGGCTACACATTTAAAACAAGAAAAACGGTGCACCTGGGTGGCTCAGTCAGTTAAGCCTCTGCCTTTGGCTCAGGTCATGATCCCAGGGTCCTGGGATCCAGCCCCGCATCAGGCTTCCTGCTCAGCGGGGAGTCTGCCTCTCTCTCTCTTTCTGCTCCTCCTCCCTGTTGGTGCTCTCTCTCTCCCTCCCTGAAATAAATAAATAAATAAATAAATAAATAAATAAATAAATAAATCTTAAAAAAAAAATAAAACAAGAAAAACATGGCCAAACGGGGGCGTGGTATACTTCTTGGTCAGGGCTTATGGGAAGAGAGTTCCTGCTCATTAGGGAGTTGGATTAGATGAACCTTGACATCCCTCTTGCAATTTGAGATTCCACAAGTCTGTGAGCTGGTATAGAGTTGAACATTTTCTAATGGAAGCCAAAAAGCTGGCCCCCTGGAACACACAGCCTCAAAGAGGTGATCTTTCAGAAGAACCTCTCAGCTCCATCGTCAGTCCAAATTCATAAGGATCATGAATATATGGTATTTTTGTGCTTAATCATCGCATGTGATGCCCACTGGTTATCAGAAGAGTTAGCACTGTGCATATTTACAAGCCTAACTCATTTCCAAATAAATCCAAAAAAGCACATCTCATCATATTTCAACACGATTATTCCCTGTTCTCCTTCTTAGGTCTCATTCCAGTCTCTAATTCAGTAGCCGGCATCCCAGCTTCTCATAGATCTTTTGCAGGGCCTTCCACACAAATCCCCCTGGTAGTCCCTTCACTGCCCCGCCACCTGTGTCAGGCCCGGCACCGAGGACTGTGCTCAGGGACGCCCCGGCACGGGCCTGCTGTTCTCTTCCAGCGAATCTGGTGTGTATTTGCTTTTCGTCCTTCTCTTTCTTCTTCCTCTGCAGATCCTCCTTCCACACTCCTTTGTGCTTTCCGAACCTCTGTTATCTCTTTTCTTTCTCTTACAGTCCCCCGTCACCTTCCCAAATTACTCTGGGCACAGGTCACAGGTTCAGCAGCTTCATGGACCCTTTTATTCAGCACTGGGGAAGATGAGTTGCCTACTCCCCATTTACACCTCAGGCTCTTGCCTTGGTGAGGGGTCGCCCCTCCTCACTGAGCCAGTTTCCTAGGAGGGCCATAACTACCCAAAGCTGGGTGGCTTAAAACATCAGAAATAAATCCTCTCATGCTTCTGAAGGCCAGAGGCTGAAATTAAGGTGTCAGCTGGGCCATGCTCCTTTGGATGCTCTAAGAGAGACTCCTTCTGTGCCTCTCCAATTTCTTCTTGGCTTCTTTGGCTTGTGGCCTCATCACTCTAATCTCTGTCTCTGTGGTCACATTGCCTCGTCCTCTTCAGTCTGTCTCAAGTCTCCCTCTGCCTCTCTCGTAAGGACACATCATGTGATGAGAGCACACCAGGTAATCCAGGATGATCTCATCTCAAGATCCTTAATTACACCTGCAAACGCCCTTCCCCTCACCCCCAAATAAGGTCACATTTACAAGTTCCAGGGTTTTGGATGTGAACATGTTTTTTTTTTTTGTGGGGGGGGTGGTCATCATTCAATCCACATAGTCTCTCAGGACATGACCGGCAGTTTATATTTTCTAGAGCAGTGTTTCCTAAACTTGAATTTACATCTGAGTGACCTGGGGATTTTGTTACACTGTGGATCCTGACTACACCGGCCTGGGCAGGGCCTAAGATTCTACATTTCTCCCAGGTCACTCTGATGCCCAGATAGGTGGTCCAAGACGAGCAAAGCGTGTAGGAGCGTCAGCAGCAACAGCACCCATGAGCCTGGTAGGAGGGAGACCCCTCAGGCCCCACTCAGACCTGCTGAGTCCGAATCTGCATTATAGCTAGATCCCCAAGCTGCAATATTGGGGATCTGGTTGCATGTTGAAGTTTGAGAAGCACCAATCACACAAGGTTTTTATCCTCCTGCACTACACCCAACCTCCCTCCTGCCACTCTGTACCTGTGCCTGTGGAGTCTTCAGCCCTGGAAGGGCAGGTCTTCGGGAGTTCGCTGCCTGGCTGTAACTCCCCTGAGCCCCTGTGGGGAAGCCCCTGGAAGGAAATTAACCCTGCCTTCCCTTGCACTTAATTCTATTGCACAAAGTGCCCCACCCTAAGCCCCAAGCCAGGCAGCCATCTGTCCCAAGACTATGTATGCTATATGATTCCTATACGCCACCACAGTTGTGATGCCCACGGAAACCACCAAACAGGCTCTTGCCCTGCCCTGAGAAATCACTACAAAACTCCCCCAGGGAACTCTGTTCCTGATACAGGGATCAGTTAAATGTGCTTTCTCCACTCTTCTGATGCCCACAGCAAACTCCTTACTTCCAAGGAGTAAAACTATGCAAATATGTCACACACAACAAAATCTTGTATTAGGCATCTGCCATCATCACTTGTGTGGTTTCTTTGGTTAGGGAGTTTTCCCTGAAAAAGATCCACCCTTCAGCTTAATGCCTCCACGGGAGGTGTCCAGTCAGGCAAAGGCTGAACTCCACCAAACTCGGATTAAGTTCTGGCTCTGCAATTTACGAGCTGTGTGTCCTGGGACCAGCTGCCTAACTTCCCAGAGTCTAGTGTGACCCGTTGGTAAAGGTGGGTATAACACATGCCCGTGGGATCCTTTGCTTAGATACACCCTGCGTAGTAGTAGAATCGCGTCTATAAGGCTCAGCAAAGGTGCTCACAGAGTGTTGGTTCCTTCCTTCACTCTTCCTGTGGTGGTCATCTTTCCACAGCCCTTAGGAAACGAACAGGTCAACTGCGTCTTTCCTTTTTCTTCCTCCTTCTCCCTCTTCCTGGCTCAGTGGTCTTTCAAATAGTTCACTTTACTTTTTTAAAGATTTATTTGTTTATTATTTGACAGAGAGAGAGATTGTGGGGGTGAGGGGCAGAAGGAGAGGGAGAGAGTCTAAGCGTGGAGCCCGTGCCGGGGCTTGATCTCACAAGCCTGAGAGTCTGACCTGAGCCAAAATCAAGACTCAGAAACTTAACCAACTGAGCCACCTAGGCGCCCCTCAAATCATTTTGAAGAAAAGACTGGTCCCGATCTTGTCCTAAGAGGTCTATCTACGTTTGTCTCCACATCAAAATAAAACAATGCCAACTTAAAAAAAAAAAAAAACACAACTCTGAAACTGATGTTATAAACCTCCAGAGTTAAGTTTTTCCCTAATGCTTATCATCTTCATCTTGCAACAAAAACAATTTATTCTTGCCCTATTCTTAATTTCTTTCTTCAACAAACATGCTCAATGCCAGGCCCTGCCCTAAGTGCCTGTTCCTTTGCAGCTTATATGTTGGAAGAGAAAATAAATAAGTTGACAGATAATAAGCAAGATCATTTCAGGGGGCACCTGGGTGGTTCAGTCTTTAATGGTCTGCTTTCGGCGTAGGTCATGGTCCCAGGGTCCTGGGATAGAGCCCCACGTCGGGCTCTCTGCTCCGAGGGAAGCCTGCTTCCCCCTCCCCCACTCCCCGTTTATGTTCCCTCTCTCGTTGTGGCTTTCTGTGTCAAATACATAAATAAAATCTTTAAAAAAAAAAGATCATTTCAGATGATGGTAAGGACAGTGAAGGAAATAAACTGAGTGATGAGATAGGATGGGGGAAGGGGCTCTATTTTAGTGTTAGATGGTCAGGTGAGGCCTAACATCAGCCCTGAGATACTGACGTTAAGACCAGATTGACAACGAGTAACTTGTCAAGATCTGGAAAAGAAAGCTCTAGATAGAAGGAATAGCCATTGAGAAGGCCTTTGGGTGGGATGAAGGTTGGAGTACTTGAGGGCTCGCAAGCAGTGCTGCTGCAATGTCATAATCAGAGAGAGCATGAAACAGGGTTGATGAGGTAGGCAGATGCCATGGCCCCAAATCCGTGTACTGAAGCCCTAACCCCAACGTAACTGTATTTGGAGGTAGAACCTTTACAGAAGTAATTAAGTTAAATGAAGCCATCAGGTTAGGGCTCTAACACAGTAGGATGAGTGAGAGTCTTGCCAGCACATGAGGCCACAGTGAGGAGACAGCCATCCACAAGCCAAGGAAAGAGTCTTCACCAGGGACTGACTTGACCACACCTTGATCGGGGACTGCTAGCCTCCAGAACTGGGAGAAGATGGATTTATGTTGCTTATGTCATCCAGTCTATAGTATTTTGTTACGGCAGATTGAGCAGACTAAGACAGCAGACCAAGCTAGACCACAGGGACCACAGTAAAAAGCTGGGATTGAGCAGAGGTATGCTGGGTCTGGCTCACTGCAGCTCATAAAGGTCAATGCTGAGTTTTCAGAAATTGTGTGAGCCAGTAAACACCAAGTTGGTGGCCTGAGATTGGCCTCACTGGGAGTATTTACACCATGGAAATTGGCTAATTCTATAAATCAAGGCTCTTCTCCCTCAACCCAGACCACCCTGCCCTTTTAACTTTTTGCTCCCAGGCCTGATTTCCTGAACTTTCAATCAGCAAACCAGTTCTCCTCTTCACTCAAAATAACCATCAGTATCAGGCTTCACAGTTGAGACCCCCCAAAAGTGGATCAGAGTCTCAAAGACTCTCAGAGCTAAAGGACCTGTAAGACCATCTGGCTGAGCCCTTGCTCCAACCCCACTCTGCTCAATGTAGAAACTGAGGCCCGGAGCTTCATGGCTTGCTCATGGATGTACAGAGAGTTGGCAGGGGAAGAGCACAGATGGCCACTGGCTCCTTGTCCAGTATTGTGTCTACTACACGGAAAGGCTGAGCACTAGTGAACACAGAAGACTGTCCTGCCATTCTTACTTCAGTGGAGGCCAGGAACAAATGGCAATGGCAGGACATTTTTACAAACTGCAAATCACTAAACAATCAGAACTTAGGACTATTATGACTTGTGTCTACTGTGGAGTCCATTACGGTTGAACTTTGGCTGCCCTGATCCTCTTGGTGTGGTTTGCCTCCATGGCTGATCACCTGTGACTTGGTCTACAAGAGCAGAGAAGGGACATTTCCAAGAGAAGTGGTGGTCCACTTATCTCCAAATAGGGTCATCTTAATTTTTTTGAAGTCCAATGTTGCTTCAGCTCATAAACTCCACTCTCCACAATCTGTTAGTATATTTTTAATTTTCTAGGTTGCTATTCATGTTTCCAGATGACACACATCCTGCTCGGCACCCTCTGCCGCCTTTATGAGCATGTTCCCTGTAAGGCCACTTGGGTTAGGAGCATTTAAGGAGAGCAGATCAAGAAACAGCTTTCACGGAGTGCCCCTCCTCCCCTGCTTGTGCTCTCTCTCTCTCTCAAATAAATAAATAAAATCTTAAAAAAAAAAACAGTTCTCAGGGAACAACCTGCTTTTTACTCAGCTTTAAGAAAATGTACACTCAATGCTGATAACTTCTCATAGCTTCTTGTTATTTATGACACGAATTCAGATAATTTAAAAGGGGCCATAAGGGCAATCAAAGAAGCTTCCCTCTTTTATTTTTTTTTAAAGATTTTATTTATTTTTGAGGGAGAGAGAGTGTGCAAGCAGGGGAAGAAGCAGGCAGAGGGAGAGGGAGAAGCAGGTTCCCCACCAAGCAGGGAGCCCAATACAGGGCTCGATCCCAGGACCCTGGGATCATGACCTGAGCCGAAGGCAGACGCCCAACTGTCTGAGCCACCCAGGCGTCCCAGCTTCCCTCTTTTAATCACACACAAACACACACACACACACACACACACACACACACACACACACAAGTTAATCTACTACTTCTTTCGAAAGATCTTGCAATTATAGATTATGGAAATAAAAGTGACAAGTTCGTTAGGATGAAACACTTGCGTATTTTCTTAGGAATTAATCATATCTCGGGGTTTCAGGAGAAATTCGTTATATGATTTTTACTGTTTTCATAGATTCATGGAATGTCATTTTTGGGGAAGACACAATCCACCATCTATAAATCCTCAAGGCCTAGAGGTGACGAACTCTGCCTAAGGCCTCACAGCTCCTGGGCAGCAAGATGAGAAAGCAGCTCAGTCTCCCAATTTTCAGTCCACTGCATGCTTATGAAACTCTCATTGTCCCTTCAAGAAGGCGCAGGTTACCCTCTGCCTAGCAGGGAAGGCTATTCATCACCTCTGCAATGGTACTGCCATCCAAGGATGGGATCTAAATTTCATGCAGCTTTCAAGGCCACCTCCTGGTGCAGAGGCCTGCCTGTCCTCTGCTCCCAGCCTGGCCCTGGCCCTGTCTCCCTGAAGCATAAAGGAGACTGTGCCTTCGCCTGGCTGTGAACAGTGACACAGAAATGGCAAAAGACATTTTTTTCCCATTGATGAATGCAGCTGAGTGCTTCAACACTTCATTCCACCAAGGTCTGGATGTGAGCCAGACTTGGTCTACTTGGCCCATATTCAAGTCGCTTTTCTTTTTGCCATGAACTATAGTTCTATTCATTATGGAGAAAATTGGAGGAAATGAATTGGCACTTGAAGTTTTCAAGTCATTCTGCGTTTCTAAGGGCCTGGCATCAAGCTTGTAGTAAAAACAGTCATGAGATGCACAGATGGGGGAGACACGAACTGAAAACCTCCTTTTCTTTTTCTCTTTTTCCTTTTTCAAAAATACTATCATCATAAAGTACACATAACACAAGATTTACCATCTGAATCATCTTTGAGTGTAGAGCTCAGTGGTATTAAGTGTATTCACGTTGTTATGCAACCATCACCACCATCCATCTCCAGAACCCTTTCATCTTGCAAAACTGAAACCCTGTACAGATTTCACAATAACTTCCCATGTCCTGAGCTCCACAGCCCCCAGCAACCAACATTCTACTTTCTGTCTCTATGCACTGGACTATTCTAGGTACCTCATATAAATGGAATCCTACAGTATTTGTCCTTTTGTGACTGGCTTATTTCACCTAGCATAAGGTCCTCAAGATTCATCCATGCTGTAGCATGTGTCAAAATTTCTTTCCTTTTTAAGGCTGAATATTCAGTACTCCATTGCACGGATATATATCACATCTTGTTTATCCATTCATCTGTTGATGGGCGTTGGTATCTGGTCTATGGAATTCCAGTAAAACAAACACAAACATCAGCTTCTTCTTCAATAGCAAGAGGTTTACCTATCTGATTTGAACCTTTGCCTCGGCATCAGATGTGGCATGACCATGGTTGGGAAATTAACTCAGTGAAGCTGGAAGGTAGGGGATGAAGAACGTAGAAGACACTCTGCATACAGGGAAGCAGATGGGAGGACGAAAGTAGTTTGTGTGATGGGGCAAAGGAGCGATTAAAAAAAAAAAGTGCTGGCAAACATAGATTAACCCTGGGGCCCTTGGAAGCAGTGTATACCTCAGGCTTGGCAGGCGAGCTTGGACTTCTAGATCTCTGAGCCGTCTGCAAGACATAGACAAGCATGTGGAAGCTACACCCGAAACGATAGTGCTGCCCAAGCATAAAAGAGTAAAAATTACATTATTTGAAAACACGGTTATCCTCAGAGGTCTTGGATAGATTTTGAAAATTATGTTTTTCTAATTATTTGTTCCACACAATTTTCCACAGGTTCTCTTATCTATATCTGAATGGACATAAGCTGAGGGTGACCCTAAAATTCTATTGTTAGCTTATGTTTCTAGAAGATTCCATTTGAATTATTTCCTAAATCTCAAGTTATTAGACATCATAATGAAAAATTTATTAAAGTATAGTCAATACCAAGGGTATTGTCCTCTGAACACAATTCTAAAAAAGTCATTCTAAAAATGTTCTGAGCAGTAACAGCATCATTAGAACAACAGTATGATCCCCAAGCTGAATATAGAAGTTCCAAATGTCTATTGAGAAACAGCATCATTCCTGTAAATTATATCTCCCTTAGGGGCTTAGTACTGTCTATTTTTTTAATATTTTCAGGATATTTCCTAACAAGAGGATAATTTTGAAACCAGATTACTAGTGTACCTAACTTTTATTTTTCAATCGAACAAAGTGTCATTAGCTTAGTAGCTGAAATCAAAATAGAAACACGTTAAATTCAGTTACTAAGATCAAAAGCTGAAAATAACCAGAAAACCAGAAAAGATAGGCACAGAGTTTGTCACTGTCCAGTCCTGTCCTGTCCCAGGAGGGCCAGCCCCTGCCTGTTCCCATTTCTGGACATGTTTTTCTCAATGCCACAATAAGGATTTCGTTTTACGCTAAGTGTGGTAGAGTTTTATTAAAATGTAGTAGTGTGCTATTGTTCCTCTACTTCTTAGTATCTGGTATCGTAAATATGTTCAAGTTTAAAGTAGGAAAACAATACTTCTGATGATGCTGAGAAACAACACCAGGAATCAGAGCACAGGGCCACTGGCATACATAAATGTTTCTTTAATGTGACTGTCTTTGGGTAAAATGTGGTGGTGACAAATTAAGTGCTATGAATTTTCCTTTTGGCTCCTTATGGAAACTGTCCATTTATTAAAATGTACTATCTCTATTGTAATTATGAAGATTGATTTCATCTCCAGAGAATCCAAAAATCAGAATTCACAAACTGGGGCTCATGGTGAGATAAATGCAGATATGGAGAGTCAGCATTTAGAAATTTTATAGCAATGTGACGCAGTCACATCATTCAAGTACGTGATCAGAAGACTCATCTCACTGAAGAGAGTAGGGGCTGGTTTAGGTATTTTTCATTTCATTTTCTTTTTTTTTTTTAAGATCTTATTTACTTATTTGACACAGAGAGAGAGAGCAAACACAAGCAGGGGGAGTGGGAGAGGGAGAAGCAGGCTCCCGGCTGAGCAGGGAGCCCGATGCGGGGCTCGATCTCAGGACCCTGGGATCATGACCCGAGCCGAAGGCAGACGCCCAACTGACTGAGCCACCCAGGCGCCCCCATTTTCTAGTATTTTATTTTATTGAATATTTTAGGTGTCAGTCCATGATGGGCTGAAAATCAAGAAAAATAATTTGTCCTTCGCCACAGAAGCTCTGCTTTAGACCCTATCTGGGGTTGAATAAATGTGTATATTATGTCTGCTCCAAAGTAAATAACAAAAATCCTTTGGAAACTCTTATTTCCCCCCAGATACCACCAGGGTTGAACATGAGGTCATATTCATAGCAATAGCCACATCTGCCTGGTTCTAACTCCTAGCCCTGCCCCACGGGAACTCCAGCCCCCACATTTCTCTCACGGATCTCTGGGCTCCTAAGGTAGCCACCACTGGACCACAACAACTTTATGTGTCTCTCTAGATTTCCTTGGCCCCAGCTTTTCCCAGAACCTGAACCATTTGCTCAAACGGAAAGTGCCAGCAGTCATCATCCCCTCATCTCTTGATACCCCCTGGCTGTCTTAGCTTTCCCCCAAACCATGCCTGCCATAGCTGGAGCCTCAACAGCCATGCACCCAGGTCCCATCCAACCTGACCCAGGGGGCTCTGGCCCCTTTCACTGCTTCTGGATCCTTGGAAGCACTGTGCTTAAGGTCTGGGGTCTGGCTTCCCCAGAAGCTGCTGGAAAGGATCAGTGACCCAACCTGGAAGTACAGGGGCCAAACAGGAGACAGAAGGGAGATGGCAGGTAAATTCTTCTACCTCCCTCCCCCACAAGTGCTAATGCTTGGCGATTCTCACACATCCTGTTTTTATTCTTTGCTATACCTCTGTGGTGGGTATTACCATCCCCACCTTATAGTCAAGGAAACTGGGGTTCAGGGAAGATAAGAGTGTCCAAATACACCACACATGGGTACAGTCTGGTCAGTGCAGAACAAGCCAGTGCTATCTTCGACTAGGATCTATACCAGAAGACTGAGCAAGGGACATCCAGCCATATGTAAGAAATCCAGGGGCAGAACTGTTCCCGAAGAAGAGATGCTCCCATCAGAAAGAAGGGGTGAGAGGGCTTGTCTTGCCTGACACTACCTTCTTCTGGAATGAATGACCAGTGCTGGAACTCATTTCTGATGGAAAAGTCCTGACCCTGATATGGACCTGACCCTGGGTCCCAGCCCAGCCACATGCTGGCTAAGTGACTGTGGACCTTGTGGATCTCTGGGCTCAATTCCCTCATACATATGTGGGTGATAGAAATGCCTTCCTCACAGAGTTGTTCTGTGACTCACAGGATGCTTTGTACATTATCACACTGTGCAAAGGTTTGTTATTACCTCAGACTCCATCTTTAGTGCCCAAGAAAATCCCATATAAGCTGCTGGTTTCAGCTGCTTCTCTCTCTACATCCTGAGTTTGGTCTTGCCAATGGGTGGAGTCAAACTGGCCCAAATGCCAAGAAGTACAGCCCAGTTTACTTTCTAAACCGTAAGATTCCCATTTTCAGTTAGTGTGAGCCTGGAAACCCCAAACAAAGGTGCCAAGACCTAGCTTAGGGTGGGGAGAAATGTGGGGCATCTAGGGAGAAGCAAGTTAGCCGGCCACAGAGGGATGTAGGTCAGCAGGCCCGAGAGGGGGAATACAGTTTGGGGAAGGAGTTTAGGGTGAGGAGGTGAAGTCCAAGGACACCCAACTGAGGGAGATCTTTAAAAGACTTAGTTTAAAGGTCAAGGTTTAGACTGAAGGCCCATTCAAGTCATATAAAATAATGTCTCATTTTGCAAATGAGGGAACAGCTCCAGAGAGGACACCTGCCACTCTGGTGCGTGGGCCCTCCTGGGACTAGAACTCAGGTCTCCTGACTCTTGATCTAACACTTTTAAAATTGACCTTTATCTCCTCCATGCCACCTCCACCCTGTGTCAAGAGACCAGGCTGACTAGACTTGCCAGGACAGCGACCATTTTTAAACAGCCTACAGAAAGACATTTCATTTGTCAGAACACAGGTCCCAGTTTGAGGTTTGGGTAGTACACCCCCTCCCCCACAAACCGGCAGGAGGGCCACTCAGAGGGCCCAGGGCCTCACTTTGATAAAAGACCTCCCGCAATCGGCTGGGGGAATGCCCTATGGTCCTCACATCTGCCAGCAGGGGGCAGACATGGAAAAGATTTGTCAGCTTTGAAGTTTGGCAGCTTCCCGCAGAGGGGAGGGCGGCCTGCCTTGGTTTCCAGCAGGGTCTCTCACCAAATTGGGCTCCCAGCCAGGGACCGGCAGTAAAAAACCAGTATGATTGGTTTTACTGTCTAGTAAAATGAAAACATTCATAAATGTTCATTTGCTCTGTCATTTCAGATTCTTCAGTGCTTACGCTGGCTGGCTCCAGACAGGGCACTTGATTTTAAATCATCACCAGACCATAGAAGAGCTGTGACCTTGGGGAGTAACTCTGGACACTTGGCTTCCACATTTGAAAATGAAGGGGGTTCAAAAACCAATGATGTAATATATGGTGATTAACATAACAATAAAAATTTTAAAAAAAGAAAATGAAGGGGGAAGAAAAAGAAAGAAAGGAGGGAAAAAAAAGGAAATGAAGGGAACCACAGTGCCCACCTATTGAGGTTGTTGACTAGCACAGATGAGAATTTGCCTGCCACATAGTAAGGACTCAGGTGTATCAGCCAGCACTTAATAGTGGTTTTACTTTATTAGCTTATGTCTTAAATACTTACTGAGCATGAACTATGCATGAAGCCCTAGGCCAGGTGTTTAGGAAATAGAATAATGAATAAGAAACTTCTTCAAAAACATCACAATTACTGTCTTTTTTCTATTGTTATCTTTTTTCTATTATCTTAACAGTAATTCTATAATCTCTGATTTCTTTTACTGTTCTTGTTATAAGGAAGCTCAGTACCAGATCTGATGGTCAATCTGCTGTTTTGTCCACAGTGGCCAGCAGATTTGTGTTTTTCTTTTTGGTTGTTTCTCATATTCTATTTATACTCATATTTTACTGAGTCACCATATAAATCTTTGACCTGGCCTGCTCCATCCAGGGGTGTGGGCTTGCTGCACTGCTGACAGGAAGCACTGGTCAAAGATTAGAGCACTTTGGGGAAAGGAGGGCGCCAACCCCCCCAAAAAAACCTTATTTACAGGTAAGGAAGTGGCTAATGAGGCCTGAGGGAAAAGGGAGGAAGCAGAAACAGCAATAGTCAAAACACCGCTGAGAAAGACAGGGTCTGGGCTCCTCCGAAGAAAGAAAGAAAAGTGGGTGAAAATACACATGGCCCAGGGCCACCTCCCAATGAGTCAGAGAACAGGGAGAAGAGAAGGCCACTGGAGGTGTGCGTGTGCTAAAAAGCACAGGTTAGGTGAGGAGTTCCTTTGTATGCATTTCAGGGGTGAGGGGGAGGGAAGACAAATAGCAATAGGTTTCTCATCAAGAAATAAAAAGGGGGAAGTAGACATCACCATCCCTGCAGAAACAGTTAGGCACCTGAGGGGAGAAGTTCCTGGGGTCAGCCAGTTCCACGGCTGAGTCACCAGGTCCCCTTGTGATTGTGAGCTGGCCTCAGATCACTGATGTCCCAGGAGCCCCCCACCCATCCACCCCTCCCTCCCCACCTCCCACGAACCAGGATGTATATGAGGAGCTAGCCGCCCCATATGTTCAAAATACAGCAGGGCTGCCATTGGCCTTGCTCAGCACATGTCGAAGAGGCCTGCAGGCGGGCCAGCACACTTGACCTGAAGGAAGAAAAGGCACAAAAGCCAAATTGATGACTGTGGCAAAGGAGAAGCAGACTGGCCCATCTGTTAAAGAAATGTCAGGACCAACCAACTCACAATGTGACTTTTATAAACTAAGCAGACCCCACAAAAATTTGTATCTCTGTGGGCCAAAAGGTATGTGCAGAAGCCATAAATTGGAAACTATCAAAATGTCTATAGATTATAGAATGGATAAAATGAGTTGTATTGTCACAGAGCAACAAGAATGAATAAACCACAGCTACATACAACAAAATGGATGAAACTCATCAGCAGAATGTTGAACAGAAAAAGCCAGACCCAAATATCTTTACATAAAGATCCAAGACAGGTAAAACTGTGGTGACAGGACAGTGCCTCCCCTTGAGGGCAGTGACCAGAAGGGGGCATGAGTTCATTTCTGGGGGGCTGGCCATGTCCTTACATGCTTACACGCATAGGCGTTCCCTCTGAAAATTCATGGAGCTGTGCATTTTTCTATAAATATATTAGATCTCAATAAAATATCAAAACAATCAACAACACAAGCAGATCCTGGGGTCTTGACACAGCAGGTCCCAAGGAGAGTAGTAGCCCCAATGGCACCCCATCTTGGTGCCAAACAGGTGTAGAAGGTGACCAGGGAGTGAGGAGTGGCCACCACCCCAGCAGCTGGCTTCTTAGGGTCGTCACCCAACTCACCCAGAGATCCCGGCCTGGTTGCCCTGGAGAAGCTAAGCAGTGCCATGGCGCTTGCCATCCCATGAGTGCTGCCTGAGTGTGCCAGCAGAGCCAAACTGCCCGGGTTTGAATGCGAGCTCCACTGCACCACCCAATAGTCTGACCTTAGGTCAGTGCCTTAAACACCCAGTGCCTCAGTTTCCATATCTATACCATAGAAGTGATGATAAGTTGAGTAGGTTAAATTTGGAAACGTGCCAAGCACTTTGACCCTCACACCTACCATGTGAGGGAAACTCCAGGATTAAGTGATTTCAATGGGGCCACATGCCTCGTAAACGCAAAACGGGGATTGGAACCTGAGTTCTGCCTGGTTCCAAAGCCCACAGTGTAAGGCTTCCCAAGAAAGAGAAGGAAAACTCTCCCCCAGAAACCACAAATAGGGAAGATAACCCAAGGACAATCATTCAAATGCAAGGAAAAATGTAAGACTTTGGAATAAGCAAAGGAGATTACTGGAGAGCCTTTCAGCGGGATGCTGGAGCCTTTGCAAATTATCTGATGCTATTGAGTTATTTTACAACTCTGAAAATTGCATACAGGGGATAGCAGTGCAAAGATTTCTTGTCTAAAGACATGGAAATAAACTCTGCAATCTCTCCGCAAAACATAATAAAGCAAGTTTCAAGTCCACATATAAAGTTACTTCAACATTCCTTAATCCCTTACAAATCAAGCATTCTTTTGACTTCTCCTTTGAACCAATTACAATATCTAACCAGTTCCCTCATTCAGTTAATGACTTAAATAAAATCTTTGACATGTGGTCACTTCACGTTTGCATGAGAATCATGATTTTCCTTTTTTTTTTTTTCATTCTCTAACCTGTGGGAAAGAGGTTCAGATTTGTGGCCCCAGGATTTCCTGAGGAAGATCCATCCACTCTTTGCTCTACTGAAATTTGCCAGCAGGAGGCAAGGTGACCCTCAATGGGCAGGTGTGAGGCCAGGGCCCCAGGTTTGGCCTTGTGCTCTGCTTCCTGGACAGGGCTGGCAAGGAGAGCGGAAGGCTGGCTGTACCTTGGAATGAACTCTGGCCAAACCGAAAGCAATTAACAGTGAGAGGGGATGGATTCTGGCAAAGCCAGGGCACCCTCTCAAGCTGCCTAGTGACTCAGGGGCCTGGAAAAAGAAAAAAAAAGGGGTCTGACTGGGAGGCATAAATCCTGAAGAATTAGGGGTTTAAGTCTTTCTCTGACCGTTTCCTAGATCTGTGACCTTGACAAATTATTTAAATTCCCTGTTTCATTTCTTCCTGCTTAAAATATGGCTAATACCACAGTATCCACCCTTCTTGTGGCGAGAGGGATTATGCAAATGAAGCAAGGTGATATATATTAAAACTTTCGCACCATCTCTGCCCTTAGCATGGGACCAATGGCAACTATTTTCAATGTCATTGTCCATTGTCCATTGACTCTGCAGCTCCTGGTGGAGGATACAGTGAGGAAATGCTCACAGCTTTTGGGTTTTGGGACCAAAGGAACACTATTATTACAATTATTTTGCCTTGACATAAAGAGGCATTGTAACCCACACTAGGTGAAAATAAACCCAATCTAAAAACAAGTCAAGTTCTTGTTAGTTTACCAAAGCGAGAAGTAAATACTCTACCGTTCTTAACCACATGAATGAAGGTGAATATAGGATTTCCAAGAGAAAAAGTAGCTAGGGGTGGGAATACTACTGCCTGGCATTTATTGAATATTTGCTCTCTGCCAGACATACCTAGGACTTAGCATTTTCACTCTTTGTGACAACCTCATGAAGTGGGAAATGTTACCTCCCCCTTTCTGGTTGGGAAGTGAAGTGGAACTGGGATTTAAACCCAACTAAGACAATCAGCCCTACTGTGTACAGAGCACCCTGGAAGGCCTGATCCTAAATCCTAGGATGTGAGGATGTGCATCTAAATGAATACTCTCAGGTACTGGCAAGATCTCCAGGTGGCGCTGTCCAGCGCCAGAAGACGGATGCTAAAGAGAGGTCAGCTATTTTATCCATTCAACAAATATTTATTGAGGACTGTTCCATGTCAGGCACTGTTCTAGGATGAATATAACAGGTAAAAAGCCCTACTCTCATTGAGCTGAAATTCCAGTGGGAGTGACTGGATGCTAAACATAAGCAACATATATAGTATGTTAGATAGAAATAAGTTCTGTAGAGAAAACTCAAAAAGAGAAAAAGAATTTGGAAAGCCAGGGGTGGGGTGGTGGGTACAGCTTATTTACAGCTTATTATTATTAGAGATTTCCTTAGTGTGCTCAGGGAAGGCCTCAGCTGGGGCGCATTTGTGTAAAACCTGGAGCTAACTTGGGGAAGAGCATTCAGAATGGAAGGTGAGAGGGTACTTGGCAAGCCTGGGAAACAACAGGAGGCCATTGTGGCTAGACAAGAGTGGAGAAGGACAAGCATGTCAGAGATGAAGCTGGAAGGTACAGATCAAATAGGGCCTTCTACACTGAGGGAGGTAGTTCTGAGCAGACCAATGACACGACTTGACTTCTCTCTTGTAAGACCCACTCTGCCTGCTTTGTGGGCATGAAATGTAATGAGGCAGGGGAGAAGCAGGGCGATCACCTAGGAGCCAATTGCAGCAATTCAAAGACATGATGGTAGGTTGGAACAGGGTGGTAACTGGATATGGTAAAATATAGTCAGGTTCTGGACACATTTTGAGGGTAAAGCCAAAAGGATTTGGGACTTTCAGAAACCTTTGGCACTATCCTTTAAGGGACATCCCAATGTGGGCCCCAATCCCAGTAAACTTCTTGGAAAGCACTCTCTTGGTGCTTCCAAGATAACAGAACACATCAGCCATAGAAAGAAGCTTCCCTGACCTTTGCCAGGTGTCAGGGCATTGTGCCAGCTTCCAGCTTAATTCTGTCCCCTGTGGGTTCTGGGCTCCTCTCTGCAATGTGGAGAACAGCAGGTAATGAGCCTCCAAAGCCCCTCCACTTCCCTCAGATTTCTCTCGGGATCAAGGCAAATGCCCCTAGGAAGACTGTTTCAGTTCTTGTTGCTGTATAAAAAAAAAAAAAAACCCACAACTTAATGATACAAAACAATATTACGCTCTCGGATTATGTGGATCAGTAACTCAGACAGGACAACATGACGATGGCTGATCTCTGTCCCATTATGCTTGGGGCTTCGACTGGGAAAACTCAATAGCTGAGGGAAAGAGAATCATCTGCAAGTGTCCTCTCACTCACATTCTGCCTGCTTGTTGGTTGGGACCTCAGCTGGCTGTTGGCTAGAACATCTACCCATGGCCTCTCCCTGCGGTGGCATGGTTTAGGCTTCCACATTGTGGTGGTGGGTTACAACAGTGTGTATATGCGTGCATGAGATCTAGACCCACCACGGCCTCTTTGTATGGAAGGGACATACCCCAGAATGAAGTCAACACACTGAAGATGGCAAAGCAGAGACAGAAAGAACCTGAACCACTGAATTTATCTGGAACGGTCTATCTCAAACTTTCTGTTCAGTGAAATAAAATTGATTTTCTGTATTACTTAAACCAGTTTGAACTGAGGTTCTCTGTTGTTGCTGCTAAAGACAGCATCACTGATACAGATCTCCTAATCTGCCACTCCTCTGCACACTCCTGGGAAGGGAGCAGGGGCTGCAGTCATTGCCAATGACAACTGGAATTCTGCATCCAGCAAATAGCTGCTGCCTCCCAGACCAGCTGGGGCCTGGTGCCCTGCACCCATTTAGGCCATGAGTCTCTGGGCCACATGATTGGCACCTTCATCCATAAAGGCAAGGAATCAATTCTTTACAGTTATTAAGAACTTACTCCCGGGGACAGGCGGGGGAATACAGAGTAGTTCTGACGTGGGTAACTTGAAAGGGACAAACAAAAAACACCCTAAAAACCCTTTAGATGTGTCTCTGCCACTGACTCTAAAAGAATTACTTGCCTTAAGCTGTATATGTGATGAGAGCAGGTGCTATAAGTGCCCCAGACACATCCCTTGGACCTTCCAGTGCATTCCAGCCAACTTCAAACTGCCAGTCTTGTACACCTGTGCCCTGGGGTCTTTTTCAAAACTGTGGGAAGCCCCTCAGTTCACATGCAAGGAAGTTCCGTTAGTGCCCAGAATCAACACCCAGGGAGCAGTCTTCAACCTATGCTCTGGAAGCTGGTGTCCAAATGCCCTAGCTCTCTCACCCTGGGCGCAAGCATTCTGAAGTGTGTGTGGGACACTGCTTTCCACAGGACTGAGCTCTGGTCAATGCACCCCTTGTTGACTGCCTTCCTCCCCTGAATCACTTTCCGACTGGAGTTCTCAGTCCCTCCCAAACAATTACCTGTGCCCAAATCTTTGTCTCAGCATCTGCTTCTGGGGCGGGGAGAACCCAAAGTAAGGCAGTGATCACGGAGGAGTGCTCAGGGAATGGGGGGAAGGAGTTGCACAGGGAAGTCCCCGAGGGATGAAGTAACCATCTTAGCCACAGTCTCCTCTCTATTAGGAAGTGCTGGACACATAAAACCAAGGCTTTAGAGAATTGTCAACTGGGAGATGAGCCTCTTAAGTTTTCGACGCCCACTGGTTGATTGTGAGTGCCCAGTTGGTTAGGCCTAGTCTATCTGGAGGTGTCAGGACACTGTTAAAGTGGTTCTGATTAGCTTCCAATCTTGGCAGCACTCCTGGGTGGCATTTTACACTGACAATCCACCCATCCACTCGGCCCCCAACTCCCTGCAGCTGAGGGAACCTCTGAGCAGTGATCAGCATCAAGAATGGATCCTCTTTTGTTCTTATCCATTCAATGTGTTTATTTTCAAGATTGCGTTTGTGGAAAGCATTTAAACAGCGCCATTTAGAAGAAAACAAAAGTCACCAGATGGAAAAATGGAATAAAAAACATTCACACACAAAAAAATCCCCCAAGCAATAGAGACAGGCCAATAGGAGTTGGTGTCCTGCTGTTGTGGGTAATGCAGCTGTGTTGGAAAAGCTATCTGCTTTTGACAACCTAGAATTTTTGAGAGAGAATGGAACACAGGTCAATAGAATTCCATGTTACAATTCCCTTCTTGAGAAAGTTTGACAAACCTTCCTTCTCCCTCCCTCTAGTAAAGACAGAAGAACAGTCACCTGGATTGCCATATTTATTGAATTACAAAGTACAGGCAACTCTTTTTTGAAATATGCCTTGCAGTCGGCCCATGTCTTATTTGGACAAGCCTTATTCTCAAGAGCCTGAGCAACACCTTTAGCTGCAGCCTGGCTGCAAAGCCAGACTGATAGGAAAGCAAGAGAGATGGTGGCTGCTTCTGAGGATAAGGCTCACATTATCTCCTGCCTCTTTGAGAAAGCCCTCTTTCACCCCACCACCAAACACAACACAATTTTGCCTACACTAGGGGTTGAAAAACTGCACCAAATACGTAAGGGTGGCAGAAAGGCCAACTTTTGTTCACAAGTAGGCCCGGGTCATTGCTTCTTCCTTGCGTTTCGTTGTCCCAATGGCCAACACAGGAGAGGAAAGATGGTGGTGTGAAAAGAGGCTCTAGTCAGGACTGGTGTTCTGGGTCCTGTGAAGAGTCTTGACATTAATTTTCCCTGGACTGATCTTAACTAGACTCTCACCCTCTCATGCACAGCCATGCTGAATGCAATGTGTCTGGGGCATGCCTCCATCTGCCCAGGACTATGGCGCATGGTGGCTCCGGCAGTGGGAGGGAATATATTGGCTTTGCAGTTAGATAGTCCCGCCACACCATTTATCAGCTGTGTGACACTCAGTAATTTATTTAACCTCTCTGACCCTCGATTTCTCTATCTGTAAATAGTGGCTCCTACCTGATAGTTAACTTGAAGATTAAAAGAATAAAAAACACTAGTGACTAACGCATCATGAGCTCTCTATAAATGGCAGCTCCCGTTACTATTGTGGGAAACTGGCTGTGGTTTTTAATGCTGTGAGCAAGTACAGGCTAATAACAGCTGTTTCCACAATTGTCATTTTTAGGGGCAGTTAACGTGATTACAACTGTGGATCTTCAAGCAGCGATGATTATTGGAGAACCCGACTGGGATTTCACATTAAGAAACCCATCACATTATGGAAAGAATGGCATGGTGGGCCCCGGGTGGATGGTTAGGACAGCTGGAGAGTGTGTGGAAAGTTATCAGAAGGTCCAGCTGCCATTAAGAGGGCCTCCCGAGGGAACAGCTCATTTGGCCTGACAAGGACGAAGGAGCCGAAGGAAAAGGCAGGCTCAGAGAGATAGAACTCTGTGAGCCGTAAAGCAGAACAGGCACATGCAGGTTTCACTAAGCACGAAGTCATGAGAAAGAGACTTTATAGAGACCCAGGCTCTCTGAGGAGAAAAGAAGTTGAAGACCATGGGCAAAGCCATCTGCTTCATACGTGCACGCTGCCAAGCCAGGTCTCCTTGAGCTCAGCCATGTGGCATGCCCCCTGGAGACTGATCCCAAGTCCTCCTCCATCACAACTTCTGTTTCTAAAGCATGAATCTGAAACTACTGGGAAATACCAAGCACTTTCCTTTCCAACATTTCCAGACACACAGAATGACCATGCATGGCAGAAAAATACCAACAGGGAAAAAATCCTAGAAATGGGGTAGATATTTGAGGAAAAGGGGTAAAATAGAGATGTTGGTGGGGCTGTACATGATGTATGAAGAGACGAACAGCAGAATACCCTGGTGTGATATTGTGATTTATAATAAGAAACACACCTATTCATCATCCTATTTCTGATACAGAGCTCCTAAGACACTTGAAATTTCCTAAATGATAAGAGGAATACAGGTGTCTCGATATTTATAACAAACCCCTTTCAACCACACCTGAATTTATGTTAATGAGGTGACTTTTGGAAAGCACCTAAGTTTGGGGCTGGTGGTCAGGAGAACCAACCATGTGATTAAAGGGTTGGAACCCTCAGTCCTACCCCCAACCTCAGAGGAGGAGCAATGGGCTGAAGATTGAGTTCAATGGCCAATGGCCAATGATTTAGTCAATCATGTCTATGTAATGAAGCCTCCATAAAAACCCAAAAGGACAAGGTTCAGAGAGCTGCCGGGTTTGTGAACACATGGAGATTTGGGGAAAATGGCACTCTTGAAGAGGGCATGGGAGCCTGTGCCCTTACCCTATACCTTACCCTATGTATCTCTTTCATCTGGCTGTTCCTGAATTATATCCTTTTATAATAAACCAATAATCCAGTAAATAAAATGTTTCTTGATAGCCAGTCGGTCAGAAGCACAAGTGAAAGCCTGGACTTGCCAGGGCAGGGAGCACCCTGTAGGACTGAGCCCTTAACCTGTGGGATCTGATGCTATCTCCAGGTAGATAGTGTCAGAATTGAATTAAATTGTAGGATACCCAGCTGGTGTCAGAGAATTACTAGGTATCAGAATCCTGCCTGGGGAATTTTTCATAACACAGTGAATGGCAGCGACCTCTGAAGAGTATCAAATTGGGGGGAGTGTGAAAAAATTTTTGAAAAATCTCCCCCACCCAAGTATATTTCGATGTACACCCCCACCCCCCAGGGAGTTGAGAAGTACCCAGAGAAGGACCTAGGCTACCAGAGAGAATGACAGGAGGTAGGAAAGATGCTGCCATGAATGACTGGAGGCCAGGAACCATTTCCAATCCACATATAGTTCATTTATCTTAGTCAAATAAAAAAATTTTTAAATTAATTTTGCATTCATTTCTCCCAGAGATATAACTTCACTTCTCTCCAACCCCAACACCTTCTCCTCCATCCTGCAGGCACACAACACACACAGCAAATCCCACATCTTGTTACATAATGCAGTGCTGGCTTCTGCCCAGAAGTCACCGTCAGACAAGAGCAGGGCTGCATCCTGCATCTAATAACTGCACCCATCATGAGCACATCATCATGGAGAGTTTTCAGTACATTTCATGAGCCTCTGCCTTTGTTCCATGAATCTATGGCACAGGGGCGCCTGGTTGGCTCAGTCAGTTAAGTGTCTGCCTTCGGCTCAGGTCATGATCCCAGGGTCCTGGGATCAAGCCCCGCATCGGGCTCCCTGCTCAGCGGAGAGCCTGCTTCTCCCTCTCCCACTCCCCCTGCTTATGTTCCCTCTCTCGCTGTGTCTCTCTCTGTCAAGTAAATAAATAAAATCTTGAATCTGTGGCACAATCAGGTCTGACTAGCACATTTCCCTTTAAAAAAGCACAAGAGAAAATCTTTATAAATCCATTCTATCCTGGGAGAATAAACTATCTTAAGTCTAGTTAACACATTCGTTCCACTCCATCCAAGCAAACCCACACCCTTTACAGACTGCTTATGACTGCCTCCTTGTTATTGCCACATACCCCACCTGAAATGAACTTCCCAGTCCGTGGACCTGCCATTGTGGAAAGAACACTTGTTCTGGAGCAGGAAAGGACCAGGTTCAAGCCTTGGCTCATGCTTACCCAGCTGTGGGTCCCCTTCCTTATTTGGAGAAAGAGGATAATGGTACCCACCACATGGGGATGTCATGAGGTTTAAGTGACATAAGTTCTGGCTCCCAGGTTCTATGGTTTAGCAGCCAAGCCATGGAAGGTTCTGAAGGGTGATCTCCTTGCCAAGTCACAACCAAACCGTAGTCAGCTAACTGAACTTATGGAGTTGAATCAGTATACTGGGCTCCAAGTAGGGGGAGGAGAGCAGCAAGAGGGGAGCCATGATGTCATAGGTACGTTAAATTAGCTTTAGACGCGATGTGTGTACAGTGGCAGGGGAGCAGTCCAAGGCAATGTGAACTGGCGAATAAAGGGCAAAAAAGAGAGATAATAACAGGGATGATAGTGCCAATATGTAAGCAAAAAAAAAAAAAAAAAAAAAAAAAAGAGAGAGAGAGAGAGAGAAAAAAAAAAAAACACCTATTTTTTGAAAGTAGTGATCTGATGAAAAGACTAACAAAGGATATTGGGCAACTACCCAAAATGTGCCTTGATAAAGTATTAACTGAGGGGGTTTGTTGAGAGTTTAGGATGTATGCCCAGATCCTCCCCTCTGGGATTCTCTGCTAGGAGAACCGTCTACATAAGAGAAAATTCTAAGTGTGAAATAAAATGAAGCTGTCTACCCTTCCCCCACACCATTTCCCCAAACCTAAGAGGCAAGGACTGCAGCACTGAGTCAGAGCACACTTACAGGGGCTCACAGGGACCAGGAGCCAGGCAGGAGCTCAGATACCCTGCCTCTTGAACGGAGAGGCCTTGCCTGCGTGCACTTTCCACGCAGAAGTGGGAAATGCAAGAACTCAGGAAACCAAAAATTTTGTGATGAAACTTGACCTGCACTGAGTGGCTTAAACAACAGACATTTTCTCACAGTTCTAGATACTGGGAAGCCCCTGAACAAGGTGCCAGCAGATTTGGTTCTTGGTGAGGGCCTTCTTCCTGGCTTGCAGATGACTGCCTTCTCACTGTGTCCTCACATGGTGGAGAGAGGAAGCTCTGCGGTCTCTTCCTCCTCCTATAAGGATACACATCCTATCATGAAGCTCCACCCTCATCACCTCATAGAAACCGAATTACCTCCCAAAGGCCTTAGCTCCAAATACCATATGGGCTTCAACATAAGAATTTTGGAGGGGACATAGAAATTCAGTCCATAACACCATCTGACCTTAAAGGTTTTAAATTAGGGGTTGTGGCCGTTTACCACACTCAGAGAACAGCAATGTTAACATTTTGGTATCTAATCTAATTTCAAAGATTCCCCTGTTATTGGATATAGGAAGATGTTTTCAATTTTCCCTATTAAAAAACAAATCTGGGGGTGCCTGGGTGGCTCAGTTGGTTGAGCGACTGCCTTCGGCTCAGGTCATGATCCTGGAGTCCCGGGATCGAGTGCCACATTGGGCTCCCTGCTCAGCGGGGAGTCTGCTTCTCCCTCTGACCCTCTTCCCTCTCGTGCTTTCTATCTCTCATTCTCTCTCTCTCAAATAAATAAATAAAATCTTAAAAAAAAAACAAATCTGGGGTGTCTGGGTGGCTCAGTCAGTTAAGCTTCTGACTCTTGATTTCAGCTCCGATCATGATCTTGGGGTCGTGAGATTGAGCCCCACGTCAGACTCTGTGCTCAGTGGAGTCTCCTTGAGATTCTCTCTCTCCCTCTGCCCCTCCCCCTGCTCTCTCTCTCCCTCTCTAAAAAAATAAATAAAATCTTTTTTAAAAATTCTGGGGGTGCCTGTGTGGCACAGGCAGTTAAGGTTCTGACTCTTGATTTCGGCTCAGGTTGTGATCTCAGGGTCATGAGATTGAGCCCCACGTTGGGTTCTATGTTCAGCACAGAGTCTGCTTGAGAGTCTCTCTCCCTCTGCCCCTCCCTGTGCTCTCCCTCTCTCAAATAAATAAATAAATCTTTAAAAAAACCACAAATTCTGCAATGATTATATCCTTATTTTAAATTCCTAAAAGTAGACTGTAGTAAGGGGGAATGCATGTTTTAAGGCTCTTGAAACATGTTGCCAAATTACTTTCCAGCATTGTTTTGGCCAGTATTTAAGAAAAGCTATCAGCACACTGAATCTTACTGTTATAGCATTATGTTTTTATTTATAGAAAACCAGCACATGTAGTGTTGTACATCAATTAAAATTCAATAATAAAAAAAGAAAACCAGCACGTGTGTATAATAAAGTACTCACTGAGTACAGAAATATATACAGCCTTGCTGCCAACTTTTAATCCCTTCCCCCAAAGGGAGGTGGGAGGGAAGGAAGAATAGAGATTGAAGGAGGTTAACCATGTTCCATGTATTTTCTTTAAACCTCTCTTAGCCTTTACCCACTGCCTCCACTAACACTCTCTAATCCTGTCCCTTCAGAGGCCAGATGAGTATAACGACTCTCACTATATTCTAAACCTGACCTTCTCGCAGCTGTTTAATTCCTGGACTTTGCTAAATCTTCAGTATTCTAAGGCAGTTAAAAATTCCCTCTCTGCCACCTATTTTCTTATTTTAGCAGAATTTGACCTCCCCTGGTTATCAGTCCTGGCTGAGAAACTAAGGGGAAAAAAAGAACATTAAAATTTGTAAACCCCATTAGATCTCTGACTACCAATGTGATCTATGGATCTTACCAAATGTTTAGGGCCATATTTGAGAAGATGTCTATTGCAAGGCTCATCTCCTCTGGCTTTAGCAAAGACTCTGTATGCACTCTAGACCAAATCTCTTGGGCTGGGGTACAGGGGAGAGACAGGTCCTATGTTGGTGCCCCATGAGTACTACATGATTGTGGAGTGACAGCCATGGGTGGGAGTAGTGGTGTTCTGAATAGACCAGGATAAGAGTTATCTATCATAAGAGCCATTAGTTCTGCCCACCAGGGTCCACACCCTCTGGTAAATCTGACCTCCTGAACCCTCAGCAGATTATCATGGAGAGAAGAGGGAAACAAACAACCCTAAGTGGATTCATTATAATCCTGCTAGGTAGGTCAGATCCATTCATTTCGGATGACACATTCCCAGTACCTACTCTAGGGTCATAGAGATAAATCCGACCCAGATACTGCCCAGAAGAGGACAACCTGTGTGATGGGTTTCCTTTAAAAGCTCCTCCCCTTTAGAAACAGTCAACAAAACCAAAAGACAACCGACAGAATGGGAGAAGATATTTGCAAATGACCTATCAGATAAAGGGCTAGTATCAAAAATCTATAAAGAACTTATCAAACTCAAAACCTAAAGAACAATTCAAACAAGAAATGGGCAGAAGACATGAACAAACATTTCTGCAAAGAAGACATCCAAATGGCCAACAGACACATGAAAAAGTGTTCAACATCACTTGGCATCAGGGAAATAAAAATCAAAACCTCAATGAGATACCACCTCACACCAGTCAGAATGGCTAAAATTAACAAGTCAGGAAATGACAGGTGTTGGTGAGGATGTGGAGAAAGGGGAACCTTCCTACACTGTTGGTGGGAATGCAAGCTGGTGAAGCCACTCTGGAAAACAGTATGGAGGTTCCTCAAAAAGTTGAAAATAGAGCTACCCTACGACCCAGCAATTGCACTACTGGTATTTACCCCAAAGATACAAATGTAGGGATCCGAAGGGGCACCCCAATGTTTATAGTAGCAATGTCCACAATAGCCAAACTATGGAAAGAGCCAAGATGTCCACCAACAGATGAATGGATAATGAAGATGTGGTATATACATACAAAGGAATATTATGCAGCCATCAAAAAATGAAATCTTGCATTTGCAACAACATGGATGGAACTAGAGGGTATTATGCTAAGCAAAATAAATCAATCAGAGAAAGACAAGTATCACATGATCTTACTGATATGTGGAATTTGAGAAACAAGACACAGGATCATAGGCAAAGGGAGGGAAAAAATGAAACAAGACAAAACCAGAGAGGGAGACAGACCATAAGAGACTCTTAATCTCAGGAAACAAACTGAGGTTGCTGGAATGGAGGGGGGTAGAAGGGATGGGGTGGCTGGGTGATGGACATTGGGGAGGGTATGTACTAAGGTGAGTGCTATGAATTGTGTAAGACTGATGAATCACAGACCTGTAACCCTGAAACAAATAATACGTTAATAAAAAAAAGTTAAAAAAAAAAGCTCTTCCCCTTTAAATCATAATTGCCATTTGTACAAAGCCATGTTCTGTAACAAGAAATAGGCTCCAGGTAATGGAGCAGTTTCTGTACACTGTAGCCCTTGCAAGGAAAACCCATCAGGCTGTGCAAACTTCCCTGAGATGCTTAAACCACCAGCACCAGAGGAGCAAGTAAACAAGGAAGGAAAAGTAAGGGGCTTCAGGAGCCCTCTCTGCTTCCTATATCAGCTCCTGTCTCCTAGCATCCTTCTCTGGCCCCTGAGCCCCAGGGTCCCACATGCTGTGCTATAGTGCTGTCCCTGGGCCTGTCTACCCCAGAGTACCACCATCCACATAGCTCTACTCCTTCCCTCTCCCCAGCAAAACCCCAGGTCCGAGATTCTGCTGCACCCCATCCCCCTAGACTTCTCAGGTTCAAACCTCATTCCTTGGTCCTTATTTCTGTCTGGTCTCTAAGACTATTACCTCCCTCTGCCTGAGACTCCCTTTCTCATTTACCAGAGATGTCAGTAAGACTATTGGCTCCATTAACCACTCTTCAGACTTGTAACACATAAAAGTCATCAAATCATATTTCCATTTCCTGATTTTCCATAGACTTCATGTGTCTGCCAATATTTTTCAAGTATAATGTTTTTCAGGGATATATCTGTCATACAGTTGGGATTTGACTGTGCAAAGTAAGATTCCATTGCTAACACACCGATTTTGTTTTAAGTGTTTTCGTTTTTATCCTCAATTTGTAGCCAAATTCTCATTTGACAATAATTTCTTAGGTATCTTAACATAAATACTCTTAGGCCTCCTGCCTACAAGTCCAGAGTAATCTGTATCATCAAATGATACGGTATTTTAATAGACACCCAAGTAGCCTATCTTTAGATTTAACTATAAATATTCCTGTTTTATGAAAATCTATAATTAAAAAATGACATAAGACTCAGCATACAGGCGCATCTCTTTGAAATACTTTCTAGATTTTTTTCCTTACAAATTATTTTGTATCCTTGTGCTATAACCCCAGTCAAAGTTGTTCCATAGTCTGAGAAACATCTGCACCAGCCAGGTATATCATTAAACACATCAACATTTACGTTGAGACTTTTCTTTGGGCAAACATCTTGCAGATTGCTACTGAAGGATATTGCCTGAGCTGTCATGCCCCTAACCCTTAAGAACAAGGAATGAGGGCACCTGGGTGGCTCAGTTATTAGGTGTCTGCTTTTGGCTCAGGTCATGGTCCCAGGGTCCTGGGATCGAGCCCTGCATTGGGCTCCCTGCTCAGTGCAAAGCCTGCTTCTCCCTCTCCTATTCCCTCTGCTTGTGTTCCCTCTCTCACTGTGTCTCTCTCTGTCAAATAAGTAAATAAAATCTTTTAAAAAAAAGAACAAGGAATGAAAAAGTTGGATAAGGATGTTGGCATTGGAATGTGGACCCAGGCAAAGGGTCCCCAAAGAGGAAATAGGGTAGAGGCTGCCTTGATATAAACTGAGATTCTCTGGCCACAGAACCACGAAGGAGAAGGTTGAGACATTGCTGATGCTGAATCCAGGAGCAAAGGGTGGGCTCAGGCACTTGGACATTCCAACCCAGATGCTGGCCATCCTGACAGATTCCCAAGACATGGGAATACAAAAGGACCTCCTTCAGGCCCCCATCCTGCAACTGTTTCTGCAGGGAAGGCCAGAGAGGTGCTGTTTCCCACCAAGGCTCAGCTGAAGATGTGTCCTTCTCTATGAGAAGCCAGAGGAGACATATGATCCTTCCTGAAAGTTCTGGAGTCCACTATACTCTCCCCCCAACTGAATACAGACTTTGCCTCTCCCTGGCTGAGTCTGGCTCCCTGAGCTGTTCCATGGTGCTGTCTGAAGCAAACAAATACGTTGCTTTAGGGCCAAGGAACACACTGGGCTCACTGGGAGGCCCAGCGGCTCCTAATGGAATCAGCATGAGCCACAACACAGACTCATTCACTTTAACTCCTGGTCTGTTACCAACTGTGGAGACCTTAGGCAAGTTGCTTAACCTCTCTGAGGCCCCCATTTCTTTACCTGTAAAATGCAGATAATACCATATGGGGATGTGGTGGGCATACTGAATGCATGCACAAAGAAAAGTATTATGAAAACACCCAGTGCAATTATCAGTCTGGCAATATGTTGATGCTAGCCTTGAACAGTTTGTATTACTTTCTAAAAATAAAAAAAAAGGCTGCTAAGAAAATTTTATGAGAATTCATCTTTCTACTTGTGTAATTTTCATAAAAACTCTGGAAGTGTTAGCATGTAAACAATGCCAGATACTCATTTTCTTTATAAATATCTATAATTGAAATCAGCTTTACAAAACAGAACAAACCCAAGTAAATTATATGCACGTGATTAATTACAAAATTTTTGTCTCATTAACAAAAGCTTATGTAAATCTGAATTAAGAATGTAAAGAGCATCCTTGAACTTTTTGATCCATTTCTTCAAGCTTGATTGTGAAGTCTTAAGAACCATACAACTGCTCCCACTCCCTGAACTAAATCCAACTCAAGAGAGGAGTGGAGAATGAACCCAAACCCAAGTCTTGAAGATATCAATGCTTAAAAAAATGGGGGAAGGGTGCTCAAAGTCATTGGTAATCAAAGAAATAAAAATTAAAAAACTCCTAGAATGGCTGAAATTGAAAAGACTAAAAACACCAAAAGTTGATGAGCAAGTGAAGCAACCAAAACTCTCATACATTGCTGGTGGTAGTGTATAATGGTACAACTTTGGAAAGGTTAGTTCCTTATACAGTTGAACACGCACCTACTGCACTTTTATACCTAGGTGTTTACCCAAGAGAAAGGAAAATGTATATCCACTAGAAGACTTGTACAAAAATATTCATAGCAGCTTTTTAACCATTATTCATAACGGTTAAAAACAAAAGACAAACCAAATTTCCACTTCCAGTAAATGAACTGTGGTATATTTCTAAGACGGAATGCTACAGAATAACAAATAGTAACAAACTACTGATAATATGCTGGATGAATGTCATAGGCATTATGCTAAGCAAAAGAAGCCAGTCATGAAAGAGTAGATATTGTATGAATTTATTTATGTGAAGTTCTACAAAAGACAAAATTATCTATAGTGAAAAAAATCAGAAAAATGTTTGGCTCTGGGAGGACTAAGAAGGGACATGAGAGAACTTTCTGGGGTGATGGAAAGGTTCTATGCTGTCATAGGAGTGTGGGGGGGGACGAGTGTTCATTTGTCAAAATATATCAAGCTGTACACTTACGATTTGTGCATTTCACTCTGTATAAATTTTACCTTAAAAATAACTGAAAACAAATGCTGAACTCTATAATTAGTAGGCTTGCTTTTTTTCAGTAGCATGAGTTAGCAATTTTGAAACTGCTTTCTGTGCATCCTAAATGATTCCCCTAAATGAGTAAATATATTTAGGGGAATCAGAGCCAGGTTTCCACTGTCAGAGAAGAGTTACAAATATGGAAAAGGGGGAAGATCAGATGTTTTCTAAGGTTATGGATTAGAATTGGAGGAATCGAGGGCCACCTGGGTGGCTCAGTTGTTAAGCGTCTGCCTTTGGCCCAGATCATGATCCCAGGATCCTGGGAGCGAGCCCCGCATTGGACTCCCTGCTCAGTGCGAAGCCTGTTTCTCTCTCTCTCACTCCCCCTGCTTGTGTTCCCTCTCTCACTGCATCTCTCTCTGTCAGATAAATACATAAAATCTTTAAAAAAAAAAAAAGCTTTAGAATTGGAGGTATTGGTATGCACTCATGCTTTTCAGTAGATAGATAAATGTATGTCTTAGCTCTGTCCCCTAAAAGCAATGACACCCTGACAGCAGTGAGCACATCTAGCACTCACATCTTAGGTTCTAAATAATTCTCTGATTCTCCACTAAAATGAACTAGGGCTCCCTGGAGAAAAGTCTTGTATGCCAGGACTGGAGCATGAAAAGTACAAGATGAACCTGGGACATCTTATTACACCAGAAACAAAGGAGACACTCAATCAGTAGTGGGAAAATCCAGAAGTACGCAGGACCACCTTGAAAGAAATTCCACTGGCCAAATCTGGGGATATTTGAGCATCACACATTATATTCCACTAAATAAAATAAAAATCCATGAGACCACACTGTTATAAATACATGCATACGTACACAAGTAGGGGGAAAGATAAAGCTCTTCCTTATAGAAAAATACTACCCAATGAATATAGAAGGAATGATGGAATTAGAAAATCATCAATGGATGCTAAAATGAGTTTGACAAGGGTGAAAGTTTGATAAGGAGCAGAATATTTACATCTTCTCAAAGGTACTTCTCTATGAACAAAGGGGGAGTGGTAACTTTATTACTTACCAAGGGAAAATAGTATCTTTATGGTGCAGAAATTTGGCAGACTCTATTTTTCCAGTTACTATGGCTACATAACAAATCACCCCCAAACTCAGCACCGTTAAACCATCATGTATTATGCTCATGGATTCGGGGGTTAGGAAGTTGGACATGGAACATCAGGGACAGCTTGTCTCCTCTCCATGCTTTTGGGGGCCTCAGCTGGGAAACGTGAAGGCTGAAGGAGGGAATCATCCAAAGGCTCCTTTACTCACACACCTGCAGCTGATGTTCTGTCCCCGGGAGCCTCGGATCCTCTCCGTGTGGCTAACTTGGGCTTCCTTACAGGATGGTGGCTGCCCCAACTCACTGCTGTGAAGTTACTTCTTCTCACTTTGTAATTAATAAGTAACTTATAGGGACATAGTTTGAGGCTTCATAAATACCCTATCTCTCAATCATGCTTTCTTTTGTCCACAACTTTTAACATCCACTGATGATTTTTTTTTTTGCTTGCAATAATTACTATTGTGGTAATGTTGCAAATTCTTTTTTAAAATGCCAGTTGACTTCACAGACATCTCCATTTCTTCAAAAAGTCCGAAGTCCAAACAGAGTAAGTCTTGGAAGTATAGAATCCATTTGTTTGGCTCACAAGCATTCACCTTTGAAAGTATGCCTTGTTTCCTATCTTGATCATCTTTGCTAATCTGATAGGTTAGGGAAAAAAAAGTAACTCATCATACCTTTAATTGCATTTCTATTATTACAGACTGAAGTTGAGCATCTTTTCATGTTTGAATCATTTGTATTTCCTTTTTTGATAACTTTGTTCTTATTATTTGTCCATTTCCTATTTGCTTGCAGTTTTTATATATTGTAAAATAATTGTGAGGAAAAAATATTGTAGAAGACAGCCCTTTATAGTTATACAAGTTGGAGGCATTTTTCCCAGTTTTATGTTTGCCCTTTCTCTTTTAATTTTTTTGAGTATTCTTTTTTGTGCCTAACTTTTTATTTTTTCTATGTAGTGGAATTTACCGATTGTGTGTGTGTGTGTTTCTTAGAAGAGCCTCCCCCATTCTGGTATTATTAGTTAAATCTCTCATATTTGTACGTACTACTTTATGATTTAATTTTTTATCTTTGTATATTTGATAATCTGGAATTTAATTTGGTGTAAGAAGTGAGTTAGAGATCCAACTTTTTTTCTCATATAATGATCTAGTTGTCTCAACACCATTAAATGAACAATTTCCTTTTCCTTACCAAAGGAACTTTTATCATAGACTAAATAACCCTGTTTATTTCATTTGACTTTCTAGTTCATAATATCAATCTAGTTATGTGTTTTTATGATGTTGTTTTAATTATTGTAGGTTTATAATGTTTTAGCATCTGGTAGGATTAGTATCTCTTCATTACTGCTTTTTTTCCCACAATTTTTTCTCTCCAAGAATACGCTAATCTACTTTTCATGTAAACATTAGATTCAGCTTATATGCATTTCCTGGTTTCTATCAGGAAAGTAATATATTTCTTGATTAGGGAGACCTGACATCTTATAGTCCTGAGTCTTCACAAGTATGGAAACTCAAACATAGCAGAACTTGTTTTAGCCTTCTTTGTGTCCCCCTTTCTTATGTGGCTTAAAATAGCATTTTAAAGGTGTTTTTCATATAAATCTATTCGTATGGTTAAATTTATTTGGGGGGTATTTTATCTGTTTTGTCATTACTGCAAATGGATTCTTTTTTTCCCAACATGTCTTCTGATTGCTGCTTACAAATAATTAAATGTTTACAAATAGTTAAATAATTCATAAGGTCTCTAAGTTTATATAACTTAATGGGAGGAAGAGGATTGTATTGCATTCTATATCAATCACCAACCCATAATGGTAGCAAATGAAACTAGGGCTATATACCAAGGCAACTTCAGGCGGTTCTTTCTTTTCGTCTTGATAGAATGAAATAGAACATTCAGCATACTGGCTTTTGGACTACCTGTTTATTGCAGGGCATTTACATATATTTATAATTTATATACATTGAATGTGTGTGTGGATGGATACTCATTCAATAAATAAATCCTTTACAAACAAAAAAACAAAAAAATGCTCAGCTTCCCTTAACTCTATCAGCCCCAGTTAATACAAGTGAAGAGATAGTGAGGAAGGGATTAAGGAGTGAAATACAGGAGATTTTGCAGTGTTTCTCAAAAGTCATAACCACACATCCACTTAGGGTGTGGGCTTTGCAGTCACCACACTGCCCTTATAGGAAAAAAAAATTTAACATGAGTATGCATCATTCCCAGAATGTTTCATCATCTAATTCATCTAATTCAGAGGTTACAAACTCATGTGCCAAAAAAGGTCAGGCAGGTGACATAAATGAGTGCAGCTGACCTGAGGATAAGGAAATAGGGAAGGGTGGGGACTGGGGCAAACTGCCTACCTCCTGCCCCACCGCCTCTCAGAACTGAGGAGAGGCTTCCATGTGGTAAGTAAGATCCATGTTGCTGTATATATCTTCCAATCTTTGAGAGAAGCCAGAAGTCCATATGTAACATATGAAAGTTCCCCGTTGTTAAATACTGTCTTAAATTTTTAAAAACAAAAAAAAAAAACAGATTAACATAACATATTAAATAAAATTAAAAACAAAACAAAAAAACAGAGTGCAGGCCAGACATAACCTGGGCCCTTGGGCCAACCAGCATGAGTTCCTTCCTGCTCAGACCCTTCCTCCTGTATCTCCAGGCTGGGTGGCAGACACAGCAGTGACAAAGGCCAGCTCTGGACTCTAGAGGGGAGTGTTACCACCCCAGTTTGATGAGAGGATGATTAATAGCCTACTTTGCACCAGACACAGAAGTGGAAATTTACTTCTGAATCTTAACGTTAATCATGGTGATGACCAGCTCCAGGAAACCGCCGGTTTCCTCATGGCCTCCTTCCAGTGAAGCAGTCATTGGCCCCATCATTTGGGCTAGGCTGCACGTGGGGCACTGCCCTGGCTTCTCACAGAATGGCAGTTGAGCCCAGGTTCTAGACTCCAGAAAAGCAGAGGGGTATATCCTCCACACTGCAGTTCCCCTGCTGTCAACTCTATTGAAAGAATCCTCCAAAGTTGGCATGCTTTTAAAAATTAACCAAATGGTTCCTCTTCAGGAGCTGTGTATTTTAAAAAGAGATCTATTGATCTACAACACTGGTACAGTGATTTGCAATTTTCAGAGTGTCTCATGTCCTCTTCTCATCCAATCTCGAAACAGCCCCAGGAAGGAGATTTTATGATAACCCTCATTTTAGGTGAGAAAGCTGAGATCAGACAGTTTTGATGGCTGGCCCAAGCTCTGCAGAGTTAATGCTTCTGTTCATGCTGCTTAAAAAGCCTTCTCTGTCCATCTTCAAATGATTAATCATTAAGTAACCCGTAGAGCAAAGCTTTGGCCCTGCTTTTTGTAAAAATCTATGTAGGAGGAAAGAAACAGATAGTGCAGTTTCTTTCAAACCTCAGGAAAAAGCAGAAATAAACTCCACAAAATCACAGGAGAGAAGCTGAGACCCACAGGACTCTGAAAAGCGCCCTTGAGTTATGAATTCATAAAGGAAGTCAGGCTGGATATAGCCTGGTTAGAGAAAAAAGATCCTTAGATTTGTTTGTATATTTTTTTCCTCAGTGGTTTTTAGATATGTCTTTAGATATATCTTTGGCAAAATTTCCACCGTCTCATTTAATGAAGTTTTGATCTGTTTTCCTAGAGTTAGAATGTGAAGCTCATTTTGCATCTCAAAAAGCAGGCCCTCTGGAGGGAGGCAAGTGAGTCTCTGTCGCCACCTGGTGGACATTTCTAAATGGGACACAGCAGAGACGACTAGGAGTTGGTGTGCGAAGCCCCTAACCACATGTTGACTCCATGGGACAGCCCCTGGCCGACTGACCCACAATTGTCGTTTCTGATTAGAAACGTCATATTGAAAAGGTCCTAAAAAACTGCTGGGAGTATTTGGAGTGAAGCATCACTACTAAAACGCCCTCACCTGATCTGTGCCATGCTCTTCTGCTTTCTAGTATTATTTTCACATCTTCTCTTAACCAGAGTGCTATTTTGTGGACTTAAATATTTGTATCCAGCATCTGAATACTATGCTCCTTCTCCAGGTATGACAGCTTATCATTCAGGTCGATTATTCCTGCTTTCAAAAAATTTTTTAAATTAATCCTTTCCTTCCTATTTCCACAACCCAGTCATGGCCTTTATCCCTGAATTCTGGATTCTTTTATTTATTGAGTGCATTTGACTGGGCAGTGACCACCGGTACATGCAGCACTGGGCTCGGGCATGAGGTAAAGAGAAGTGAGCACTTCCACTTGGACCCAGGAAAAAACATATTTGCAGAAGGTTTCAGGTAAAAACTGAGTAGTTCAGGTCAAGAAGGATGAATAGCTTCCTTGATGGGCTTCCTGACATCAACTCTTTCCAGTTCGACCCACCACGCCTCCTCTTCAGCCTGACTTCTCTCCTGCACTCCTGACCCAAAAGTCTTCTGAGTTCCCTTCTTCACCCATCAGCTCATCCATAGAGTCTGTGTGGCTCTGCACTCAGAGACACAGGTGGGGTGAGGTCCAGTCCTGGCCTTTAGGCTCTCAGCAGGAGGAAGACAGACAGACTCACAAGTGTGGAGAGAACGGCCCGGGGGCTGGGATAAGAGGCACTCTGGGCCAAGAAAGGGTGTGAGCGATTCCGCTGGGTAGTGGGGAGCAGGCTGGGGAGGTTTTCCAAGGGAAGGTCACATTCACGCTGCTCCCTGAAGAATCCAGTCTATCAACTTGAGGTGGGGGAAGGTGAGGCAGACAGCATCCCGGGCAAAGGGAGCTGTAGGTGGAAAGGCACAGAGGAAGGGACAAGTGTAAGGGTCAGGGACGGCAGTCCTTCTGCATGGCCGGAGAGAAAGTACCTGGCTAGCCTGACAATGACCCAGATTCTAAATGTATCACTGGATGTGATGGCCATATGTTCATCCCTACCACGTGGATTTATTGTCCCTGTGGTCTCCTAAGGCAATAAAACTAATAATAAGATTTCAGATGAATGAAATCCCAGGCAGCCACTTCTGACTCTCATTTCACATGCCACTGCACTGATAAGGCTGGAGCTGCATGGGGAATAGCAGTCATTGTTAATCAGGCTCTGGGAGCAAGGCTCATGTTCACAAGTCACAGTGAGGACCAAACCGGTGTAAGTGGAAGGAACGACGTATCGATTACTTATTGATGGCTGCAGGAGTGCTGGCAGCTGATGGCTCAGAGGAGTTTTCCTCCATGACTCTCTCTCTCCGCTGAAGAGAGCTGCCTCATCCAAAGTCATGACCTCTTCCCAATGATGGAGGTGGGGAACAAAGCCGGCGCCCCTTAGCTTGATACAGAACAACTTGGAAAGATCATCCCAGCTCCAGAGCCCCCAATGGGATTGGCTGAGACCTTTGTCACATCTGCATCACAACCCAACTTCCTGTCAAATCCTTCCCTCCACCATAAGGTCGATCCCCAGTGCACTCCCCAGCACACAAATCTCTGTCTCAGAGTCTACTTTCCAGAGAACCTGATCTGCAACAGAGAGCTCAGGGAAACTGGTAACCATTCAAACTAGATCGGAGGAATCAGCATACTTTAAGAAAGACCTTGTCACTCAGAGGGAAGCTGATCAGCCATGGAAGCCCCATAGAGGTCATCACTGGCAGAGCTCACCCACTATGCTGGGAGAAGGAGCCTCTCAGAGCCTCACAAGCTCTGTTTCCCTTGGCAGGACTCTTCCCTCCTGGGGAAATGGGTGTGTAGGGCTATTAGAATCTGGTGCCATTAAATGAAACCCACATTCTATAACTAACTCTGCTTTCTCCCTGCTCATGCTCATCAAGAGACATTTTGGTTCTCATTTGCCTTTCTGTGTGCCTCATTACACAGAGAAAATGCCTGAATGTGCAGTCCATCTGGCAATTACAATTTCTTATTTTCAATCAGCACACTGACATTCAGGCTTGGAGTCTATCTGTTGCAAACCCTGTTAGCCCGAGTGGACTGGTCGGTGCTGAGACAATGAGGAGGACGTATGTCCAAGCCTGCAAGGCAGAAATCAAAATTTGGATGATGGTCAATTCACCATGGCAACGCCTTTCTGCGGGTCTCGTGGTAGACAGTCCACTCCTTCTTATGATAGCTCTGCCTTGACTTTCAAATGTCTATAGCCTTAACCCAGAGGGAGCCCAGAAACAGTTCTGCTTCCCCCAGTGTAGCCACTTCTCAATCCAAACTCTAGGAAGCAGACCACTTTTCCCCCAGAGGTCAGGGGAGATGACTGGAAGTTTGGAAGAGCTTTTTCACAAGCAAAGGAAACTAAAGGAATTGATACCCCGCCCCCCCATCCCTGCCAGGGGCAAGCCATGGCTAAGGTCCTATTATTGTCAATATTCTTAAAAGCAACAAGTTCCATAAAAAAATCCCTTCGGAATAAAGGAGATGGTTTTGCTAGTAACTGCTTTCTGACTTCACTTTAAAACCTCAACAGTAAAGTGATTGATATTAAAAGTAAACAACCAATCAAAATCGTGCCTGCCCAGCCTGCTTGGTGCCACTGAGGAACATCCACTCAGCTTCCAGCCCCTGAAAGTAGAGGCCAGAGGCCAGGCTATTACCCTCCAGATCCCATTTTTGCAAAATGGAATTCTAGATACACATTTCCTGTCTCTCACAAGCTAGGTGTTTCTTGGGGGGGGGGTAGGTATTCTCCAAGTCTCTGCTTTCGCAAATTGACCTCAAAATGGAATTTAGGGACTTGCTTTCACCTCTACACCACCTTTATCTCCTCCCTAATCCCCCTCCTCAGGCCCTACGTTATATCCCTGCTCCCCCTCTGAAGTGTGGGTCCCCAGAAGTCTACCAAAGGAGAACACGTGTAGCCTCTGGTTACTTGTTCAGTTGAGGGTACAAATTCCTTCAGGACAGGTCCATGTGCCACGTGGACATTACTTTAGAGGTGTCGGAAAGACCTGTCTCAGGGTGGCAGGGCTAGGAGAGAGCACCAATTATCTCCCCATGCCCATCTCCTGCTGCTTGGAAAAAGAAGGCTCAGAGAACAAAGTGAGCAGAGCCCAGATCTAATTCCTAGACCAGTGCCCCTCCCGCTGGGATATTCTGCTAAGCTGCTTTCACTCAGGCACGAGTCAATCACATATTTAGTCAACCACTTAGTCAACAGATGTTCACGAAGGTCCTACCACTGGCAAGCCGAGAGCTGGGTTCACTGAAAGGATCTGGAAAAGTGTTGGTGCTAGGTGGGCGGAGCCGTAGGCATACACAGGAGGGCGTGTGGCAAGCCCCAGAGACGCACCCAGTGTCTGCAGGAAGTCATAGTTGCAACACAACAGAAGAGGACTCAGAAAGGCTGGAAGAAGGGGTCAAGGGCAAATGTCCCCACCTCACAGCTTGGCCGAGGGCTGGCATTCACTCAGCCTCCAGTCCCTAAGAGCCGAGGACCGGCGCCGCCAACCAGGAGTGGCTACATCATCTGCAGGGCCTGATGCAAAATTAAAATGTGATGCCCTTTGCTCAAAAATATTATGACTTTCAAGAGAGTGACAGCAGAGTATTAAACCAGGCATGGGTCCTTCTAAGCACAGGACCCTGTGTGACTACACAGGTCACATGCTCATGAAGCTGGCCCTGCTGTTCACTCAACTTTACCTAATTCCATTCATAGAGCCAAGGGCTGCCAGACCTCACACTACCTAATCCAGGCCCCTCCTGAACAAACAAGGAAGTTGAGGCCCAGACAGATGAAGTAACTTGTCCACAGTCTCACAGCAGGTCAGGGGCAGCCAATTCCGGCAGCCAACCGGAATTACATCATATATATTTATCTCGGCTATTTGCTTGTTTCCTTCCCACTGTAAGGCTGGATATGTATAAAATGAAGAGAAGAAAACATGCCTATCCTTTAAACATAAAATAAGACCAAACTCTCCAGCCACAGCTGCCAGGTGCTCTTTCTAGGGAAGCAGCCCAGGTCCACCTGGGAAGCCCGTCCGGTGTCCAGCTGCTTGTGCAAGGCACACAGCACTGCAGGGTGTGAATGGCATCTTTCTAGAGCCTCTGACCATCCCTGATGAGGGCAAGGGACTTCAGAGCCCACAAATCAGGTCTCACAGTCCCAAGGAGGAACAGGTCCAGCAAGCTTCTTTGTCCTTGCCCCTTTTGTGGGGCTGGGATGTCAAGCTGTCACCACCAGAAGAACCTCAGAGTTGAGCATAGCAACCCTCCCACTTTACAGAGGAGAGACCTGAGCCCCAGGGACGGGATGCAGAGAGTTGTGACAACTAAGGTCTCCTGGTAGAGAGTTCCCCCAAATACGTTCTTGGCTCAGAAACTGCATGTGACCACATTCCTGGCAGTACTTTCTTCTCTACAACATGTGGAGGAGGACAGAAAAAAGGGATGTGATGGAAGGAGCTTCTAGGCCAGATAGACCTGGCCAGTTCTGCAAACCTTGCTGCATCACAGAAACCTCTGAGCCACAGTTTCCCATCTAAAAAATGAGGACAGGAATGTTTACCTCAAGAGTGGAATGAAATGAGGTGAGATGCCCAAGATGCCCAGGAGAGTCCTGCCATTATAGCGGGCGCTCAACAAATGTTGTATCCTGCCCACCCTCCTTCCCTTCCTTCCTAAATCAGGAGTTCCAGCTGGGAAAACACTCAGATTTGGACCTCTCTCATGTGTAGTGTTAGGTGAAATGTCTTGAGCATATAGTTTATCCCCTAATATATATGGCACTGAAGAGCTTTACAAGAAAATACTTTGACAATGTACACAATTGGCGTTCCAGCTCATAGAGTAAACTGGGGATCAGTGAAAAGGGAAGGAAAATAGCAAAAGGATCCTCTTTTTGGAGCAGCAGAGGCCTGGAGTCAACATCAGATAACCCCCAAATGCTCAGAAATCCTTAAGGGAAGAGGGAACCATGACAGAGTTGCTATGACCCTGTGGGCTAGCTGGGGAAGGCTAATAAGGTGATGAAATCCAGGCATTCCCATGCATGGGCCCCCATGGGTTTCTCAGGCTACTGAGGCCTGGAGTTGCCCCCCACCATGCTGCCATGAGAAAGCCTGGAGAGGCCCCTCTGAGTGGGGGGCACAGAGGAGAGGCAGGCCATCATCACTGTCACCAAAGCTGCTCCCTCCCAGCCCTAACACCAGACAGGCTCCCCCAGGGGTGGCTGATGCCTCCCCAGCCCTGTCCCCTCACCTGCTCATGGTGCTTTTCAGTGACAAGGCACACCTGTCAGTGTTTCCCATGTACAGGCTCTCCCCTTGCGAGTCAGCAAGGAACCCTCACAGAGCAGTTTCCCCAAACGTCCACCCTCCTACCCCTCACCAAGCCATTCCCAGCCCTGCCTCAGCCTCCACCTTGTCCTGGACACATGGATGGCATTTTCCCATGATGGTGACCAAAGGCCTTGTGATTTGAGGGAGCATACACTCCACAAAGAGATCCTGAATGCTGGGCATGTATGACCCTGTCAACCATTTAGGAGACTGGGGAATACTCCCCTTTGGTCTTGGCCGGACTGTCTCTCAGGACATCTGATCAGAGTGGCAGAGAGGTTGAGAGCAGGATGTGAGGTCAGACAGCCCTGACTGAATTCTGGTTCTGCTGCTTACCATCTGACTCCTCAGGCAGGTCACTACACCTCTGCAAGTCTGTTTCCTCATCTAAGACATGGCTAGAATAGCAGCCCATTCTGCGGAGGAGCAAATGAGGGGGTGTGAGTAAAGGACTCAGCACCATGTCTGGTACATGGGGAGCCCTCGGTGAACGTGCAAAGTGGCCAGGTGCTGCTCTGGATAACCACCAGTGGTCTTGTCCCATTGCTCATGCAGTTGACCTTCTTCACTCCACTCCATCCAGTCTTGATTTTCTTCTTGAACTGCACTGAAACATCGCTTCGGAAATGCTGTGTCTCCCGCTGCCCACAGGAAACATCCACAGGTCTTCGCATGCTCTTCAAGCTCTCTGCCCGTCCAGCTCACCTCTCCCTGTGCCTTCCTCCACATGCACCTCACCCCTCCTGCCCCAACTCCTGCCAACTCCTGGAGATGTCCTCTCCACTCTCAGTGCCTCTCCTTTGCAAAGCTCTTCCCTGCCCTATCCTCGGAAACCCATTGCAAATTTGCAGTCCTTCAGTGCTGGCCAGGGTCCTTTTCCCATAGCGGGCCTCTCACTGCCTGTTACACAGGCCTGTGAGCCCCTAGGAGCGAGGAACGTGGCCCAGGTAATCTCTGTACACTTCCCCCAGGGCCTGATACAGAGTTGGGTGGGTGTAGTTGGATGGAGGAAATGGAATAATTAGCTAACTGTCTAATGATTCCAGACACGTGCAAGCCTCTGCCCCTCTATATTTCAGACCCAGCATTTTTGAAAAACAGAAAAGGAGGGAGGGCGGCCAGATGCACACATTCCTGTGCTCAAACCAGCATTTTGGAAGTAACCAGAAGCCAGCGGTGACCCTTCCCACCTCCCCTTGCACCACCACACCAGCCAGCATATGCACACTGCAGAGCCCACTGAGTTCCACGAGAAATTGAACACACACAGCATGTCACTCTCTTTGCCATTTTTCTGACGGCTATGGGGTCACAAGGCATGGTCAACCACACAGCTCACAGCACTTCCCTGGGAAAACCTGCCCTGGCAGACCCACCACCTGCAGCTCTCCTGCAGCCCTCACCCAACCCAGCGCCTGCCCTTAGGACCCTTTTGCTTCCTCCTCATTTCCCCAGGCACTTGGAGCTTCCCACAGCTTTCTGGTCCTGAGCAACCTCTCCTTCGCAGAAGTTCCTGCCTCTGTCCCCATGAATCCAAACCATCACAGTCTCTGCAGCGTCAAGGACTCTGATTACAGACATACCCATCAGAGTCCCAGCAGAGGGTGCAGGGAATGGCCGAAACCAAGCACAAAAAGGATGAGCACTGAGTTCTGGAGAGTGGGCACTCCTGGGGAGAGAGGAAGGGGGTGGTAGGGCTTTGACTTAGCCATACTGTTTTATTTCTCCAAAGTGAGAGGCAAAGAGTTTTAAATCCAATGTGGCAAATAGGAAAGGTCTCTCTGGTTGGCTATAATACTACGTGTGAGTATGTATGTATTTCATAATTTAAACAAAATTTTAAAAAAACAAAAGCACTTGGGGATAAAAGCACCACACACTTCAGGCAGCAGTACTCCACTGAGCCCACAGTAAGCCAGCAGTACTCCACTGAGCCCTCTGCTCATTCTTAGGGGTGGCAATCATTCCGGCCTCAGCCTGCTCCCCAGATCAGCCCTCCAGAGGACCTCCGTCCCTGCTCTTCCCTGGCCCACCCTGGGATCCCTATTCCTGCTCCCCTCCAGGCTGCAGCTCATGCACTCCTTGCCTCCTGAAATCCAAACACCTCTCCTTCCAATACCACACCTGGCCCAGCCAGCCCCCAACTTCTTCCACCATCAGCACACTGCTGCCTCCTTCAGAGTGGCCCTTGGGCTGCTTATGGCTGCCAGGCCGCAAGAGCCCATAGTGAAAGTCACAATGGGAGCACCTACAGAAGCTACAAATGTTCCCTCCAATCCCCCAGGAAGAACCAGCGTGAGGCTCCCGGGAGCACGGTGTGGGCTAGCTGTGCTCCTCACTGGTGCTTCTGGTTTGGGGGTGCTGCCTGGCCGGCCTTTGTAACTCCTGGGCTGGTACACTGGATCCCAGCCCCACTTGCCAAAGTGGGGCTGCAAGGACGAGGAGGAAGGAGAGGAGGAGCCATGGTGGGCACTGGCTCCACAAAGGCCAGCCAGGATCACCTCTCATGGGAATATGCTGGACCTCGTTATCTGCCTCATGCTGAAGGAAACCCCTCCTTAATGCAGCAGGTCCCAAACCAGGGGTGCCCTTTAGCTTTCTCCCCTGGGCCCTGCTCTTCCAGACCCCCTCCTTTCCCCCGATTCAGCTTCCTCTCCCTCTTTCTTTGAATTCAGATAATAATCCTTCCCCATTTTGCTGGCACCAAAAGGAGTTTGGCCACATAATACACAGAATAGAGGGAAGGGCTTTTTTTTTATAATTTTTAAAAAGCTTTTTAATGAAGAATAATTAACGTAAAGAAAAGTGTATATATCACATGCATCCAGCCCAGTGAGTTTTTCCAAAGTGAACACACATCTGAAACAAACTCACAGGTCAAGAAGCATGAGTGAACCCCAGGAGTCCCGCCCATAGCCTCTTCCAGGCACTGTCCCCCCCACCCTGGGGGTGGGGTTCCCTATCCTGACTTCTAACAGCACAGACCAGTTGTGCCTGTTTCGTACTTTACTAAGTGGAATCACACAGTATGAACTCTTTTGTGCCTGGTTTCTTTTTTTAAATATTTTTTAAAATTTATTTATTTATTTGACAGAGAGAGAGAGAGCACAAGCAGGGGGAGCAGCACGCAGAGGCAGAGGGGGAAGCAGACCCCTCGTGGAGCAGGGAGCCCAACGTGGGACTCAAACCCAGGACCCTGGGACTGTGACCTGAGCCAAAGGCAGATGCTTAACTGACTGAGCCACCCAGGCACCCTGTGTCTGGCTTCTTTTGCTCAACATTATGCTTCTGAGTTTCACCCATACTATTTCTTGCGGTTGTGGTTTTTTATTCTCGTTGTATAGTATTCCGTTGTGAAACTAGGGTACATTTTATTTATCCACCCTCCTGCTGACAGGCATTTAGGTAGTTTCACTTTGGACTATTATGAATTGCGCTATTATGCAAGAAGGAATTTTTGTATTATTATTATTATGGTTAAAAAAAACACATAACATAAATTTAGCCCCTTAATAATTTTTAAGTGTACATCACAGTATTGTTAACTATATGCATATTATTGTACAAAAGATCCCTAGAACTTTTTCATCTTGCATGACTGAAACTCTATATCCAGTCAACAACAATGCTCATTTCCTCCTCCCCCCCCCAGCCCCCGGCAACCACCATTCTATACGTTCTGTTTTTAAGAGTTTGACTACTTTAGACAGCTCATTTAAGCGGAATCAGGCAGTATTTGTCTTTTTTGTGACTGGCTAATTTTCACTTAGCATAATGTCTTCTAGGTTCATCCACATCATAACATATGACAGGATTTCCTTCTTCAGGCTGAATAATACTCCAGTGTGTGTGTGTGTGTGTGTGTGTCTGTGTGTGTGTGTGTGTGTGTGTGTGTGTGTGTGTGTGTATTCGTACCGCATTTTCTTTATCCATTCATCCACTGTTGGACATTTAGATTGCTTCCACATCTTGACTATTGTGAACAATGCTGCAATGAACATAAGTGTGCTGGTATCTCTGAGATTCTGTTTTTAAATTTTTTTAAGATTTTATTTATTTATTTATTTATTTATTTATTTATTTAAGAGAGAGAGAGATTGCAGGGGTAGGAGCAGAAGGGAAGGGAGAAAGACTCTCAAGCAGACTTCATGATGAGTGCAGAGTCTGACATGGAGCTTGATCTCGCGACCCTGAGATCATGACCTGAGCTGAGATCAACACTCAGATGCTTAACTGACTGAGCCACCCAGCTGCCCCTCAATTCTTTCGGATATATGCATAGAAGTGGAACTCCTGGATCATATGATAGTTCTATTTTTAGTTTTTTGAGAAATCTTCATAACGTTTTTCATAGCAGCATGACCACCAATAGCACACAAGTGTTCCAGTTTCTGCACATCTTCACCAACACTTGCTCTTTTCTGTTCTTTTGATAGTGGTCATCCTCATGGGTGTGAGGTGATAGCTCACTGTGGTTTTGAAATGCATTTCCCTGATGATTAGTGATGTTGAACTTCTTTTCATGTTTGTTGGCCATTCAAATATCCAAATATCTTTTTTGAAGAAATGTCTATTCAAGTCCTTTGCCCATTTTTTGTTTGTTGTTGTTGCTGTTAAGTTGGAGGAGTTCCTTTTATATTTTTTATATTAACACCTTATCAGGTATATGTTTGCAAATATTTTTTCCCATTCTGTAAGCTGCCTTTTCACTTTGTTGATTGTTTCCTTTGCCATGTGGAAGCTTTAAAATCTGACGTCATCCCATTTGTCTATTTTTGCTTTGGTTACCTGTGCTTTTGGTTTTTTTTATTATTATTATGGTATGTTAATCACCATACATTACATCATTAGTTTTTGATGTAGTGTTCCATGATTCATTGTTTGTGCATAACACCCAGTGCTCCACGCAGAACATGCCTTCTTTAATACCCACCACCAGGCTAACCCATCCTCCCACCCCCTCCCCTCTAGAACCCTCAGTTTGTTTTTCAAAGTCCATCGTCTCTCATGGTTCATCTCCCCCTCCAATTCCCCCCCTTCATTCTTCCCCTCCTGCTATCTTCTTCTTTTTTTTTTAACATATAATGCATTATTTTGGTTTTATATCCAAGAAATCATTGCCAATTCCAATTTCATGATGCTTTCCCTGTGTTTTCTTCTAGAAGTTTTAGTCTCAGGTTGTACATTTAGGTCTTTAATCCACTTTGAGTTAACTTCTGTATATGATATAAAATAAGAGTCCATTTTCATTCTTTTGCATGTGGTTATCCAGTTTTCCCATCACCATTTGTTGAAGAGACTATCATTCCCCCATTACATGGTGTTGACACCCTTGTTGAAGATCACTTGGCCTTATCTGCAACAGTTTATTTCTGGGCTCTCTCTTCTGGGCTATTTATGTTCCATTGGTCTCAGTGTTAGTCTTCCTGCCAATACCACATTGTTTTGAGTAACATGGTTTTGTAATATATTTTGAAGTTAGGAAGTGTGAGGCCTCCAGCTTTGTTCTTTCTGAAGATTAAGTGTTTTGGCTACTCAGGGTCATTTGAAATGCCATATGAAATTTAGGATTGTTTTTCTACTGCTACAAAAAAATGCTTTTGACAGGAATTGTACTGAATCTGTAGATTGTTTTGGGTAAATATGAACATTTTTAACAGTATTAAGTCTTCTAATCTGTGAACACAGGATGTCTTTCCATTTATTTCTCTTCTTCCAATTAATTTCTTATCTTCTTTAATTTCTTTCGGCAACATTTTGTAGTTTTCAACATACAAGTCTATTGCCTACTTAGTGAAGTTTATTACTAAGTATTTTATCCTTTTTTATATAAATGGAATTGTTTTCTTAATTTCCTTTCAAACTGTTTATTGTTAGTGTATAGAAATGTAACTGATTTTTGAGTGTTGATTTTCCAACCTGCAACTTTGCTGAATTCATTTATTCTAACAGGTTTGTTTTCTGCTGTTGGGTTTTGTTTGTTTGTTTTGTATGTGGAATTTTTAGGGTTTTTTTTTTTTACATATAAGATAATGTCATGTGTGAATAGAGATTATTTTACTTCTTCTTTTCCAATTTGGATGCATTTTTTTTTTCTTGCCTAATTGCTAGCTAGGACTAGGGAGATCTTTTTAAAGGCTCTGCCTATGTCTCTATAAAACAGCCTTCCTCCCTTCCTTAAACTCCCAGTATGTTGAACTTGCTTTTTTGGGTTGATTTGCCAAAGTCACAACTAATATTTGGTTAAGGCAGGAATTAGATTGAGACCTATATGACCACAGAACTCATAGGCTTGTCTCGCTTTCTTTCTTGAGCTAAGAGATCTGTCATTATTAAAATGCATGATTAAATTGAACAGGTAACACCCATTAACACACCAATGTAGATTCCTTTAAAAAAAGGGAGCTCCAAGATCTGGTCAGTATTGACATGGTTGGAAGAGCAGAGAGGGAGCTAGAATTGATTGGGGCCAGGAGGGCTGGGCCCTCTGGGGAACAAAAAAAACTGGTAGATGTCTCTAAGCAAGGGGTAGAATAAAGGGGAATAGAGCTTATGGGGGGCTATGTAGACTCTGATTGAGGTGGCTTCCTGTTTCCCAAACTCCCACTCATGAGGGATCACCAGCATGATTTTTGTTATATGCCAGTACCATCTGCACTGTTATTGACTCTGTTTTTCTAAAAATAAATACACTTTAAAAGGAAACTTTATATCTCTACTCTAAATCCCTACCAGAATCATATCCCACAAATAGAACATAGCTGTAGAAAATAAACACAATAAACACAACGGCACTTGTTAAACCCTAACTAAGTTGTTGTCTACTAAAGGACGCCAGCCTGGACCTCTTTTTTTGTTGTTGTTAAAGAGTGAGATTAGCATGAGTTAGGGAGGTATGGAAAACATTACCCCCACACTAAATTTCTCCTTGATACAATTAGAAAGATTAGGAAGCAACTAAAAAGGAAATAACCGTTTCAACCTTGATTCAAAGTTATTTTACGTTGGGTTGACGTGCCACCTAAAACTACCTCCCATACCTCCAGTTGAACATTTCCTGAAGTAAAGAAATTCTTAGGTAGAGCATCAGGTTTTGTCTTGTTTTGAGGAAAGAGCTCAAAGCTCCACCCCAGAGAAGCCCTGAGAAATGGGGGTTGTGGCTGAGAATGGAATCAGGAGTATTTCTAGGAAGGTAACAGCATGGAAAGCCATTAGGGGCTGCAGGGAGTGGAGCTTGAGAAATGCAAATATCTCCCATTCCCATGATTAGCTTTCCTAGGAGGATCTGTGGGAAAGCAAAAGCCATTTAAAGGTTAGAGACAAGAACAAGAGCTAGCTGATTCTGCTAAGAATTCTTGGCTTCAGTTCTCCCTTCCCTCTTTGCTCTTCTCCCGTCTTCCTTTTCTCCTCCCATCTTTCTCTCGATTGCTTTGCTGATTATAGCCTACCTACCAATGTGCAAGAAGTTGTTAGATAGGAATCACCTGAGAAGTATAGTCAAAGAAGATGCTAATGGTTAATCTTGGGAAAAATAGAACCTAGAAGCCAGAAATAAATAGATTGAAATCTTGCCTCCCTAAGATGAAAATGCCTCTTTCTGCATAGCAAAAAGCATGATTAGAATCATAACCACATTTGACAACAAAAAACAACTAGAAAATATGTACAATATAGGCAACAACCCAGAGGCTAATATATTTCTATTATATAAAAAGAGCTCCCACAAATCAACATGAAGATACATAGATAGTTCAACAGAAAAATGAACCAAAGAAATGGATAAGACACAGAGGAAGAAATGCAAATGGCTAATATATGTAATGAAAAAATGATTAGCCTCCCTAGTTATCAGAGAAATTCAAATGAAAATAAGATGCTAAGTTGGGAATACAAAAAGACCTGATAATATCAAGTGGAAGAAGCGTTTAAAGAAAAGAGCTCTTTCATACACTGTGCTTTGTTTTAACAGTTTTAGAAGATAATCTGATAATGTCTATCAACATTTCAACACACCCTTTGACTCAGAGATTCACATTTAGGCATCTCTCCTATGGAAGTACACACACTTGAAGGATATTTGTGCAAAGATAGTTGCTACAGCATTATTGATAATAGTACACAGTTACAAGCATCCTTAATGTCTACCAAAAGAAAAATGGTTATATACAGTACAGAATATCTGTGCTATGAAATACAATGCATTCTACTAAAAGAATGAGATAGAACTGTACGTCGTATGTGTACATCGTATGGATATTGTTGAGTGAAAACAGCAAGTTGCAGAAAATTGTAGATAAATTCATATATAAACCCAAAATAAGATCAAAGTATTTCTTTTAAAGAATAGTGAACTAAATGTATTTTATCTAATAATCAATGCTTACATGGTTAATATTCCTCAACTGATTTACTTTTGCATATTCATACTATTCCAGCAGTTGTAGCACCTGTTGAAACATTAAATGAACATCCCCTTTTGAATTTGCCTTCAAATGGCCTGTTATGTTAAATTTGATGACTTTGATGTCATCAAATCCTCTCCTTTCACATGTATTTCAATCTGGAAAATAACTACCACTCCCACCATGACAGGAGGGTCATAAACACTATTTGTTATACTTTTATCTCCAAAAATTGCCAGGTGATAAGGGATATCTAAGCTGTATCCAGCTCAAGAGGTAAACTTCTCAAAGAACAGTAACCGCCTAGGCCAAAACAAATGAAGCTCCCAGTGCCCTGGGGTGTCATAACCATTGAAGACTCTGGATGCTCACGAGGGAGGGTTCTCATTATAAGCCTGGCCACAGATTCTCTCCCTCCCAAACACAGGTCAGAGCTGGTCCCATACTCCACTCTAGTCTACCTCACCTCAAACACATAGGAAAAGATGGAGGGAAGCATCCTAATATGCCATTAGGGCTTATACTTGAGGATTGAGAATGGAAGGAGAGTGGGTTGATAGGGACTTTAGTTCATGTATAAACTTTTACATCATTTAAATATTTTCAATAAATTTCTACCAACTCAATTTTAGAACATTTTCATGGATAGAACAACAGCACCCAAAAAGAATGACCTAACGGCTAAAGAGGTGTAGGAGGAAAACTGCAACATGACAAATAAAGAAAAGGAAGCTACTGGAGATTAATAGATATCAAGCAGCAAGCAGTTAGCAAAAAGCATATTGAAAGATGCAATCTTTTCTAAATACCAATAATGGATGATGCACTTTAAAAAAACCATGAGCAAGTAAAAGCAAATCATTTTCTAAATGCTTTTGATGGTAGTTTCCACCATCATTCCCTACATTCACTCCTTGCTGCTTTTACATGGTATTTATCACAATTTGAAATTCTTTTAATTATTTGTCCATTTGCTTTTTGTTTGTCTCTCTCCTGCATATAACATGAGTCCACAGGAATGGGGCCCATATCTGTTGATCACAGTCTCTGGCAAATAATAAGTACTCAATTAATTTGTTGTATAAATGGATGGATGAATGAAAATAATAACAAAGATTTTTGTGTAAGGAAATAACAATCTCAGAACAATACATTGTGAGACAAAAATAGAGTAGAAAACTCCTTAGCGATCAAAAAGCCTACAGGACATAAGAAGAGAAATTTGGCAGATTGTAGAGAAGGTTTTCCACCAATTCCCTAGTGAAGAGAAATTATGAATTAGTACCTTAGCTTTACTGCCTTCATCAATACCTAAAACCTAATAAATTGTTATATATATATATATATATATATATATATATATATATATGTTCAAGTTAAATGTAGTATAAACTGTATAGATATAGATTTTTCCATTCATAATGTGAATTTGGTGTGTAGAAAGAACATGGGTTTGGGGCCAGACCAATCTGGGTGTGAATTCCAGCCCCAACACTATGAAGGAGTATGTGTGATCTTGATTCAAACAAATTGCAAGGAAATATTTATGAGGTAACTGGGGAAATTAGAACACCGATGGAAAGTAGATGATGTTAGGGAGTTGCTCATTTGGACAGGAGGTGCTAACAGTATTGTGGTTACATTTTAAAAGGGTCCTTGTTTATGGAGACATGCATTGTGGATGAAATGGTGTGATGTCTGGATTCACTTTAGAATAATTGGGGTGGAGCTAGCTAGGAGAATGGGTAAAACCAGACAGATGGGTTGATGGCTGTTGAAGGTGGGTGTTGGCTGCACAGGACTTCACCATTCTGTTCCCTCTACTTTTCTATAAATTTGAAAATTTTTCATAATCAGAGGTTAAAAAACAAACTGGTATGAGTAAGGTTAGAATAAGACACTAGTTAGACACATGAATCAATGGAATAGGATAGAGACCCTAGAAATAAACCCACATTTATATGTGCAATTAATCTATGACAAAGGAGGCAAGAATATACAATGAGGAAAAGACAGTCTTTTCAATAAATGGTGCTGGGATAAAATGGACAGCTACATGCAAAAGAATGAAATTGGAACTGGACCACTTTCTTACACCATATACAAAAATAAATTCAAAATGGATTAAAGACCTAAAATGTGAGGCCTGAAACCATAAAAATTTTAGAAGAGAGCACAGGCAGTAATGTCTCTGACATCAGCCATAGCAACATTTCTCTAGATACATCTCTTAAGGCAAGAAAAACAAAAGCAAAAATAAACTCTTGGGACTATATCAAAGTAAAAAGCTTTTGCACAGCAAAGGAAATCATCAACAAAACAAAAATACAACGTACTGAATGGGAGAAGATATTTGCAAATGATGTATCTGATAAGGAGTTAGTATCCAAAATATATAAAGTACTCATACAATTCAACACCAAAAAAACAAATAATCCAATTAAAAAACGGGCCAAGGACCTGAATAGACATTTTTCCAAAGAAGACATACAGATGGCCAATAGACACACGATGATCACTAATCATCAGGGAAATGCAAGTCAAAACCACAATGAGATATCACCTCATGCCTATTAGAATAGCTAAAATCAAGAAGACAAGAAATATCAGTGTTGGCGAGGGTGTGGAGAAAACGGAACCCTCATGCACTGTTGGTGGGGATGTATACTGGTACAGCCACTGTGGAAAACAGTATGGAGTTTCCTCAAAAAATTAAAAGTAGAAATACCATATGATCCAATAATTCTACTATTGAATATTTACTCAAGGAAAACAAAAACACTAACTCAAAAAGATATATGCACCCCGATATTTATTACAGCTTTATTTACAATAGCCAAGACATGGAAGCAACCTAAATGTTCATTAATAGGTGACTGGATAAGGAAAATGGATATACATAAACATACATTACATAGCCATAAAAAAGGATGAGATCTTGCCATTTGAAACAACATGAATGGACCTAGAGGGTATTATGCTAAGTGAAATAAGTCAGATTGAGAAAGACAAATACCATAGGATTCCATTAATAAATGGAATCTGAATCAGAACTATAAACACAGAGAGAAAACTCATGGTTGCCAGAGGAGAGGGCCATGGGAGGCTGGGCTACATGGCTAAAGGAGAGTGGGAGATCCAGGCCTCCAGTTATGGAATGAGTAACCACAGGAATAAAAAGCAGAGCATAAGGAATATAGCCAATGATACTGTAATAGCGATATAATAAGACAGATGGTAGCTATACTTGTGGTGAACATAGCATAATGTGTAAACTTGTCAAATCACTAAGTTGCACATCTAAAACTAATGCGACATTGTATGTCAACTATATTAAAAAAAAAACAAGAATAACACACTCTGGGTAAATTTCAAACCTCTGCAGTTCAGTATCCTGACCTATAATATTAGGATAATAATAACTATGTTATAGGTTGCTATGAGGTTGAAACAATGTAATAGATATATCAAACCTAACAGTTACTGGCACATAGGACTCATTAATATTAGCAATTCTTGATATTAATATTTAGGGAGGAAGAGAGCATAGATAAATCTGGACACATATGTACCAAATGTTAGCAATCTAGGTGGAAGAATCATGGGTGATTTTAATGTTCTTTCTTTTGTTTAATTATATTTTCTGATATTTTTACCAGTGAATATGGATTACTTATATAATAAAAGTTAAGCTGAATGCTGTCTCAAATCCTTTTATGTGTGAAATATAATTATCTAATGAAAGTTTAATGAACATGAAATTGAATTAGTCATTAATTGAAAGCTAGCAAGGACCAAGTAAAGAACAAGTCACAGGAAGGCAGCTGGGCCAGGTCCAGGGGAATGGACAAGCAGAGAAGAATCAGTGAGCTCTTCAGAGGGGAAAGAGGCCTCCGAAAGCTCTCAAGGACGGGCTGCCAGACAGCAGAACTTTCTGCTTCCTCATTCTTTCCCTCCGCTACAGAGGTTCCGTCCTGGCCTGGCCTTTTTATTCTCAATGCATTTTCTCCTTAAAAGAAAGAAGCCCTCGAGGAGCCTCAGTTGTCACCCTCCCACAAACAGCACCCACACCCACAGCTCCAGTCCCCACTGCTGCCCAAACTGTCCCCCAGCTGCCTGCAGAGCAATTTCAACTTAGCATGCTTGTTTCCACCCTAAATCCCAATACATCTACAGTGGCCTGAATCCTTTCCCATCCCCACAATGACATTTATGACTGCCTTTCCAGTTCTACTAGGCCTCTAGTCTCCAGGGTGAAAACCTCCCTCTCCCCCTGCTCTCCCAATTGATTCTATTTGACAAGAGCGATACAGTAGGCTATTATGTACCAGGCACTGGGGTTAGAAAGATGAAAGAAGCTATGTGGGCTCTGCTCTCAGGAGTCAAGTGCTTCTGCCAGTATCCCCGCCTGGAGTGTCATTTGATCATTTTTTTCCTTCAATGAACTCCTATTCACCCTTCAATGCCCAGTCAGATGTTACTTCTTTTGTGATACCTTGTCCAGCTTCTTCCTCTGGGGGACCTCTTCAACAATTGCTGTGGAAGAGGCTGCCAATTGTCCCCAAATATTTAGTATGTCCTTTTCTCTCATAGCAATAGACTCCCTAAATATTAGCATAAGAATTGATCTCCCAGAATAAAGATTACATCTCCCTGCCTCCCTTGCAGTTAGTTGTGGTCAATGACCGAATTCCAGTCAATGGGATGTGAAAGAAAGTAAGGTAGACAACCTCCAGGGAGAAACTCTGAAGACAGGTGTTATACAGTCTTCTTACCCACTTCTTCCCACCATCTGACTGGAGCAAAGATGTAGTAAAAAAAAAAAAAAAAAAAAAAGCCATATTGGTTCGGGCAGATCAGGTCAACAACTAAGGAACAGAACCACCACACCAAACTGGGATGCCTACCTCCAGCCTGTTAAATAAAAGAGAAATAAACCATTTTATTTAAGCCACTGTTACTCTGTGTCTCTGCAACAGGCAGCTAAATGTATTTCTTAAATAATATACTTGCCTGATCCCCCCCATCGCCCCCCTGCCAAGGTCGTATAATTCTTGAAGGTATTATATGTATGTAATTGGAGTCTCCAAACAAGAGGGAGAAAAGCATGAAGTAGATGGCATATTTGAAGACATAATGAATGAGAATTTTCTAAAGCTGATGAAAAATCTCAAGCTATATATTTAAGAAGATATATGATCTCCAAGCAGAGTAAATACAAAGAAAACCACACCTACACACATCATAATAAAGCTTCTGAAAACCAAGACAAAGAGAGTATCTTGAAAGCAGTCAGAAAAAAAATGACACATTTACTTGCCCAATGCTTGGCACAGAGCAGGTCCTGCAAAAATATGTGTTTAATGACTGAATGATAGCTTGGGTGAGTGTCTGATAGACTAAGATCCCCTTGTTACCCCACATGCTGTGGTAGAAACAACACTGACATAGGTATCAGGAGATCAGAGTTCCAATTCCAGCTCTCCCTTAATTAGCAGTGCAAAACTAGACAACCACTTCCCCTCCAGATCTCTGCTTCCTTGCTATAAAGTGAGGGAGCCAGATTTTTGTTCCTGATAAACGCAGGGTAACTTGTTGCACACCAACCCTCCCACTGAAAACATCTTAAAAAGCTAGACAAGATACAAAAGGAAAGAAAGAAAGACAGAAAGAGAGAGAGGGAAGGAGGGAGGGAAAGAGAGAAAAAGAAAGAGAAGAAAAGAAAAGAAAAGAAAAGAAAAGAAAAGAAAAGAAAAGGAAAAGAAAAGAAAAGAAAGAAAGAAAGAAAGAGAAAGAGAGAGAGAGAGA
>NW_027397087.1:17146854-17239033 GCF_003265705.2 Callorhinus ursinus | reverse complement strand
AAGGAAGGAAGGAAGGAAGGAAAGAAAGAAAGAAAAAGAAAGAAAGAGAAAAGGGAAGGAAAGTGGGTGGGTTGGAGAGAGACTTTGGCAGGCAGGCTTGAGGAGACAGGATCTGAGAGAGAAAGGAACCAACCGAAGTGGTTGATTGAGTCAGACACGCCGTCACTTTGCCCCACAGTGTTCTTGCTGATTCATAGTTAGTTCAGGGTGCATAGATAAGCAACCAAGCAGAAAGAGGAACCTAAGAGTTTAACGAGCTAACCTTAGCTCTCAGCAGTTGCACAGGGTTGAGGAGACAAAAACTGGAGCATGTCTAAAACAGGTGTCTTGCCCTGGAAGCTATAAAAGTTCTAATTTAAAATAAAATCTAGTAAGTCATGGATGTGTGCTGTAATCTTGGAGGTAACCACTAAAAGAATGAATATTAACAAGCTAATAGAGGAGGAATTGGAATGATAAAAATATTTGATTTATCCATAATCTGTGGAGACAGAATGCACATTTGAGGTTACCAGGGAGAAGGGGAGAGGTAAATGAGGAGTGACTGCTTAGTGGGTACGGGGTTTCCTCTGGAGGTGATGAGACTGTTTTGGAACTATAGAGAGATGGTGATTGTACAACACTGAACGTACTAAATTGTTGTTTACTCTAAAATGGCAAATTTTATGTTATATGAATTTCACTTCAATAAATATTTTAAAATACAGAAATGTTTAAAATACTTGATTTATCCAAAAGAAGGCAAGAAAAAAGAGAAAAAGGAATACAGAACAGATGAGACAAAAGAAAATAGGAAAAGTAAGAAGGTAAAATTAAACCCACTGTATCAATAATTATATGAAATGCAAATGGTCCTAAAAGGTCAATCAAAAGACAGAAGTTATCATAAAACCCAACTATATACTGCTTATAAAAGACACACTTTGTATGATTGTATCCATATCAGGATACAAGAAGGTCAAGTGAAGTAAGGAAAAAGATATGCCATATAAACATAAACCTAAGGAAAACGGTGGAACTGAACTAACATCAGACAAAGTAGATTTTGAGGCAAGAAACATTAGTAGAGATAAAGAGGAATGACTAATAATGATCAAGATTCAGTCCACCAGGGGCACCTGGGTGGCTCAGTCAGCTGAGCATCTGTCTGCCTTCGGCTCAGGTCATGATCCCAGGGCCCCAGTGGGGTGTCTGCTTCTCCCTCTATCTGCCACTCCCCGTTTGTGCACGCATGCACTCTCTCTCTCTGTCAAATAAATAAATAAATAAAATCTTAAAATTAAAAAAAAAAGATTCAGTCTACCAGGAGGCCATAGCAATTCTAAATTCAATTGTACCTCATAGCACAACTTCAAAACCATGAAGCAAAATTTGGCAGAATTTAAAACAAGTATGCACTCCAGAGTCATGATGGAAGATTTAATATGCCTCTCAGTAACTGATAGAACAAGCAAGGGGAAAAAAATCACAAAAAATATCCAAGATCTGAATACCACAATATATAAACTTGATCTAATTAACTAACAAAGAATGTTGGCACCCAACAACTGTCGGACCCACATGTTTCTCTAAGTTAACCAAACTTTTACATTTGTCAAAATTGATCATTTGCGGGGCCATAAAGGAAGTCTTGACACAGTCCAAAGAACTGAAATCCTACAGAGTATGTTCTCTGACCTCAGTAGAATTATGCTAAAACCAATAACAAAAAGATAACAAGAAAGTCCCCAACTGTTTGAAAATTAAGTGACATGCTTCTAAAATGAGGAGGCTAGAACAGATGCTCTTGGGGGTCCCTTCAAGGTCTGAGGGTCTCTGAATCTGGGTACCTCATTTGCCAAGTTTCTGCTTCACACTGAGCAGGGCAGCCCCTACGGCAATTTGTCTCATGTCTTCAGGGGCTAATGGGATTGTCAACCTTGGTCTCATTCTTTCTAAGAGACAGAAAATCCCTGGGCAGAGTGGGACAAGCTCCTACTTGCTCTCCTTCCTCCTTCTGCATCCCAGCGTTCTGCAGACAACATCCGGGCAAACAGTAGCCATTTTTCCCAACGTGGGCACATGTCACATCACCAGGGAAACTTCCCCAGACCTTCCAGATTCCCGTGAGGTTCTACCAGCCCAGTGAGAGCAGCCACTCCATTTCTGAGGCTGCTCACAGGAGGGGCGGCAGCAGCTACCTGGACAGTGGTGCCTGGACTATGTACAGACAACTCGGACAGAACCCAAAGGGACCAAGAGACCAACAGCTTAGGGACATTATTATTTTCTGAACTCTCTGAGGTGGGCCACTTGTGCCCACCTTGTATGGGCTCCTGAAGGTGGCTGAAAGCAAGTCATATAAAATTGGCATCCCCTGTTTGGAGGAGTCAGTAGGGCTGGCATAGACTAGCTCCTAAACTGACAAGAGCTCTTTTCAGTTACCTGTCCAGCCTTGCCAGGTGCTTACTGACTGGGGAAGAATGAACACTCTTTTACACTAGGGTAAACATGACTGATGGAACAATCATGTACACCTCATTCATTCAACATACATCTATTAGGCTCCTACTACATGCCAGGTACTCTGCCAAACACTAGAGCTGCAAAAAAGGATCATACATATTTGTAACTTAGAGAATTAAGCTTTAAAGTGTTAGAGAAAGTCTTTTCAGAGGTATTCACTAGGACTATTCCAATGGATGGGTCTGAAGTCCGACATGTTTCTGAAATCAGAGCCTGGGCTGTGGCAGTCCTAGAGCTTAGAGGGGGGTCAGGTCTTAGAGTTCCATAGGAAGAATCAAGGAATGGCCTTCCCCCAACACTGCCCCTAGCACTAGGGCCCTTGCATCCTTACAGGATGCAGACATTTCTGGAGAGCCCTCAAAGCAGACATATGGATATGGGGTACGTGCACTTAGACCAAGTGACCCACAAACTCATGTGATTGGCATTATGACAGAGCCTCCTCGTGCCAGGGGCTGTGCTAAGGACTGGTGAGGGCTCACATGTCATTCTCAGACAGTACTGTACTTGGATTTTCACAGATGGACAACATGAGCAGTGGGAGAACGTGGGAGGAGACTGGTGCTTGAAGCAATGGCTACGAGGACTGGTGTGGGGAGAGGGTACAATGGAGTCCAGATGGCTGGGCAGGCAGCAGGGGACCTCAGCCTTGTGTGGAGGTCTACTGGGCCAGCCCAGGGCTTCCCTGCAGGTAGCTGTGATGTCGATGTCCGGTGCACTTCAGCCAGCTGCCCCTCAGTAGCTTTCTACCCAAATCTCTGCCTCCCAGCTCCTGGTGCACATGTGGCTCTACACCCAGAGCCTGGGGCTTGCACAGACTACCATCAAGCTGACTTCCTTAGCTCTGGATCCAGGCCACCCTCTGAGCCACAAAGCTGACCTGCAGCCTTGATGCCCAGATGAGGTGCCTGGCAGCCAGCTGAGAGCCAGTCTCATGGTTCATCACAGAATCAAAGTAGAAGAGGCCATGTGGCCAATCTCCAATGGTTGGGTAAGAAGGCAGGGGCAGAGGTCTCCTGGCTCCCCACACCCAGAATAAGCCCTTCCTCCACTCCTTCCCTGTCCCCCACCTGGCAGGTTCCCAAGGAGCTGTGAGAAATACACACAGGAACACATACATGCAAACTTAAAGAGGTAGGCCCAGGCACATATACATGCACACACGCAAATGCTGACCCCTGGTTGGTGGTTCTGGGTGCTGCCCACGTGACAGTGCTCACTTCCTGTTTGGCTTCCCTGAAGCCCTGAGGGAGAGCACACGGCATTGGGGTCCAGGGAGGGACCACCTGCTGCAAGGTGGGACAAAGGCTCCCCCAGAGGCCAGCAGCCAATCCTCACAGGCAGGAGGAAATGACCAGCTTCTTCTCAGTGCTCTCTGGTCCCAGTGGAGTCCCTCAACACTATTCCCCATCCCAACAAGAGTGGCCCAGACCTGGCTTCTCGGTGCCAAACCCCGCTCCCAGCATAAAGGGGGAGTGACAACATTCTGAAACAGAAGAAGAAAAAAAAAACAGTGGATGCCCTCCTCTATGAGAAGGAATCCTTTGGGACAGTCAAAGGGGAAGGAAATTAACAATTACTACATACTTGCCATGCATTTCAAATATGGTTTCCAGTTTCACAGAAAGGGAAACTGAGGTCTCAAATGCTAATTATGCAATTTGCCCAAAGTCACAGCACTAGTGAGGGGTGGGGCTGGAAATCAAACTCAGGTTTCTTTAATGGGCAGAACACAAAGGCATGGTTGATGTGGAAAAGAAAGAGTATATGGAAAGGGCGGAGCTGGGTAGAAAAACAAGGCACTAGGCATTTAAGTTGTTTTCTTTTTTTAAGCCTGAATTTCTAAAAGAAAGGAATGTACATATGGGATATGTGACATTTCTGGTAGGCTTTCAAAAAATAATAGATTTTTCCCCTCCCTCGTGAACGCATCCCCAGTCTAAATACTGGAGCCAGTGATGGAACTGGCATGCAACCTTGGACAAGCCACTTAATCCTTTGGAAAGAGGCAGACTGGAGACAGCCCAGAAGTGCTCCAGCAGAGGGAGGAAACTGGAGGCTGCTGACGTGAATGACAGATGCTGGGAATGTGGATGCATGGATATGCAAGGGCAGAGGGAAACAAGCAGATGTCTGGCTGGAATGGGCAGTGAGGGCAGATGGCCACGCCCCTCTGCCAGGGAGGCCTGGGATTAGGGGAGGGCGCTCATTATAATCTCCATGTTACTAAAACCCCATCTGATCCCACCAGGCCCCTGGCAGGGCCTGGGGCCTAGAAGTTATCCAGTGATGACTTAAGAAAAGAGCAAAAAAGAGATGGAAACTTGTGTTCAACTGGAGAAGGCAGGGTTCTAAGAGGTTCCTAAAAGGCTAGTGTCTCTGGCACAGAGTACATGCTCAGTATGTATTTATAGAATGGATTAATACATTAGGATATCTAGTTTCTGACCCAACTCTGCGTCTCCATGAATCTAAACAAATCAATTTAGCCTCTCTGGGTCTCTACACTGAAGAGCTTGGACCCAACAACCTCTAGCTCAGGTGCTCTATGGCCCCAGAGCTGAGGGTCCCACTGGCCAGGACATACCTCTCATGAAGGAGAGTGGGTTGGATGCAATAGGCCATGGAGTCTGGATGCCAGCCCAGGGACTAGGAACCCTCTCTGAAGGAGCACAGGAGACAATGCAGAAAATTTATCTCATCTTTCTCATTCTCTCTCTCTCTCTCTCTCACACACACACACACACATGCACGCACCCCACTCCCTCTCATCTCCCAGATCACTCTTACCAGTCTGGCAAAGGTTTCAGCATGGCATGTCAGCTCAGGAAGACCTGATCCCAAGCCTCCAACAATGCCTCAAAGACTCCCGTGTATGTGGCCCTGTGTTACATCGAATAGGAGATCCATTCCCCTGCTTCTCCTCCTGTATCCCATCCTTCATCCATGCCCACCACTCGTCAAGCCTCCTAAGTGCCAGAGGGGCATGGGCATAGGCTCCAGCCTCAAACTCCCTCCCTGACACTTACAAGCTGGTTGACTTTGGGCAGCCACTTCGCCATTCTGACTCAGGTCCTCATCTGTGAAATTAGGTAGTAATGCTTACCTGTGGGCTTTTTGCAAAAAGCAACTGAGAGAGTGAACATAAAAAGCCCTGCTTGCTGTGATGGGGGTATTGCAATCAGGGAGGGAGATTGGGCTCAACTCCCAAAACAGCAAGGACAAGTAAGGATTTATAGCCAATGAGCAGAGTGAGGAGTCAGGGGATGGAAAACTACTAAGAGGAGACATCACAGGGAGGAGAGTCTTGCTAAACCAACTTAACAGGATTCTTCCTGAAGACAGGTCAGGGTGATCAGATACCAAGGGTGTGGGGAATGAAGAATTTGATCATGTATCAAGGGTGATCACATATCACAGATGGGGGATTTCTTTAAACTGACTCAGCAGGATTTAGGATTCTAAAACTAGGTTTGGCAAGAATAGACACAGAAACCCAAGGTCGAGGCCTAACCAAATAGAGGGCTCAGAGGAGCCTGACCACAGTTTGGTCAATGAGAGAATCTTGGTCACATCCTGTGATGGTCCAGCTACCAGTTATCAAGTCAGACACTGGGACTTAGTGTTCTGAATCTTCAAAATAATCCTGGAAGGCAGGGACTGGAATCATCAGCCCTGTTTCACTGATCAGGAGGTGAAGGCACCAACAGGTTAAGTATTTCGCCCAAAGTCAGACTGCTAGTCAATGACAGAACTGGGATTGGAACCCAGAAAGTCTGGCTCCAAAGCCCACAGCGAGCTGACATGGCTTCTCATCTCGTTCATTCTTTGATGGATTTCATACTTAATTACTCCCTCCACCACCAGTTTGGGGCACAGAGACCCAAAGAGATAGGGCTCTCGTACCATCCTGCTTTATGATGGACCTCCCTTCACATCCTTAATATGTACTCTGGGGCCTAGAAAGAAAAGCCATTGTGATGATTGCTCCATAATGTGATTTGACCAACAAAAACATTGGTACACAAAAGAAGAAACCAGAGCAGATTTCTGCATTAGTTTCTATTTTTGTTGTGTTCTGCTTTTGTTTGATAATAAGGGGGAAGAGACTGAGCCTGAGCACTCATCTGCAGCAAGAATTTTTTATTACCAGGGCCTGGATAACAAAATGAGTTTTAATTTCTTCCAATTTTATTTCAACTTTGCCAATGGACATCTGTGCTCATGGGCTTGGAAGCCATAATACACGGCTAACACTTTCCAATAATTTTCTTTTGATAATTTCCTCTGACAGTGTTGAAAAAAAAAGGGCCCAAACATGGATAAAATATCGCATGACAATACTTTCCCAATTCTATGTGGCAAACTGCTACTTTTCTTTTTCTACCAAGATAGGAGGGAGGGAAAAATGATTTAACAGGAAAAGCAGCAGGCTAGGCAGCAGGGAACTTGAGCTCTCATTCTGGCTCCCTACTCTCTAGCTGTGTGACCTGGGGTGGGAGACTTCACCTCTCTGGGTGTCTGTTTCCAAAATGGGAAAGGAGATGATTAGACGACCTGACCCCAAACACTCTCCCAGCTCTGAAATTTCCTGAGTGATAAAAGATAATACCAAGAGACCTTCACAGTGTCAGCAGCATTTTGGTTTTGGGCCTAGTTTGAGTTAACCTGGCTCCCTGGCTACCACAGAGGGGGAAATCCAGAATTAGCCGTGCACATTTATGAGCATAAAAAAAGGCAACATTTATGCCAGGGATTCCATATGACAGACCACCTAAGCGAGGACATCCGGCTGAGAAGAAGACAACAGGGAATAGTAGGGACATTGGTAAACAGTGTCTCTGAAGGTGGCAGCTGTGAAAATGCAGGCCCCGGTGTGACCAGAGTTTGGTTTTTCAAGAGAAGAGGGAAATCCAGATTTGTACAGATTTCCCAATTTTTAAAACCGTACTGAAACCCAGTTAGCAAATCCTAGGTCACGTGTGCTAGATCTCCGTGCCCTTCTCTCAAGAGGCTCCCAGAATGCTCTGTACTTCTCTTTCAGGCAAACCATCCAACCTATTTATTCATCTGTCTCCTTGCTGGGCTCAGAACATTGTGAGTCATGGGTTCTATGTCAGTCTTGAGTAGCACATTGTCAATAATAAATGGCATAAAAGGATCTTATTATTTACACCTAAAGCCTCACAAAATGCCACAGACTGCATGGCTTAAACATTAGAATTTTCTTTTTCTCAGTTCTGGAGGCTAGAAGGTCCAAGGTCAAGGTTGCAGCAGGGTTTAGTTTTGGGGGAGACCTCTCTTCAGGACCTGCAGACAACCACCTGCTTGCTACGTCCTCACATGGCCTTTCCTCGGTGCATAATCTAAGAGAGAAGGCAAGCTCTCTGGGGTCCCTTCTGAAATGGACACTAATCCTACTGGATCAGGGCCCTATCCTTATGACCTCATTGAACCTTACTTCCTTAGAGGCCCCATCTCTAAATATAACTACACTGAGGGTTAGGGCTTCCACATATGAACTTGAGAGGGGGGTGGGGAGGGCACAAACATTCAGTCTGTAACACTCACCTAATTCTAACTAGGAATTGGCTGAAGAGCTAGGGGAGGGAAAGGACAAGAAGCTGAGTCCAGAGGGCGAGGGGGATAAGAGATACTGAGGCTCTCTGCCAAGCTTGCCTCTGCCTTTGCCCTTTTCCACTGGCCTGTACTTCCCTGAGCCAAGGCTGCTACAGAAGATAGCCCTCACACTCCCTGCCTCGCTGATCTCCCCGCACCTCTGCTCTTCCGTTACCCACTGAGCTGAGCGATGGGCTCTCCCAGGACCATGACCCTGAGCTTTCCTACAAGCTAATACACATGGAAAACTGGCTGGGCCACTGCCAGCATCCATGTGCATCGTCTCCCTTCTTTCCCACAGACCTGCCAGGGAGACGGCATTATCTTCATGTTTCTAATGAGAAAACTTGGGTCCAGGCAGGTGGAGTAACAGGTCCAAGGTCTCGTGGCTTGTGCGCGGTGGGGCCCAGACCCAAACCCCAGCCTGTTTGGCAACAATGCCCCTGCCCCATCCCTTGGTCATCACTGCTTTCCTGCTGCCCACCTATCCACCAGGTGTCCTGTCCCCGACCTAGAACTTTCAGATGTTAAGAGGCCACACCTGAACCCCAAACTGACACCTACCAGGAGTCAATCCCTCACCTTCCCCAGACTCGGCCTTTTCCAAAGGAAGACACCTCATGGCCCAGCTGATCATCATTTCCCCCTAAGAGCCAGCCTTAGCATGCTGCAGGTAGGAAATGACTCATGGGGAACAGTCTCTGGGGTCCCAGGAACACCCCCTCCAACAGAAGTGGTTTCTTGACACCCTGCTTTCTGATGCTTGAAATTCCATTTTTTTTTTTTAGCTTCCTAAGTCAATCCCTGATAACAAAGCGTGGCTAATTATCAGAATCATTCAGGAAATGCTTTTTTTAATATGATGAAAAAGTTTATCGGTTTCCCTCCTGTTTATAAAAGTAACAAATATTTTTTGTAAAATTTTGAACAATGTATAAAGATATAAGGAAGAGAATAAATCCCACCTGAAATACCACCCTGCAATAACCATCACTGATACATCTATAACCATAAATTCATGCATTTCTTTAGGAATACGTATTATATAGACATATAACTTTTCTGCAGTCTTCTCATCCATGCTAGGTTTTTTTGCTACCTCTTTAACTGTAGTATTAGGGGGGTTACCTTTTGTTCTACCTCTGTCTCCCTTACCTAGTTAACAACCGTTCTCTATGTTCATCAATCCTATGTAAATACACAGACAGGCACCGTTTGATGATGACAATGATGACAATAATAATAAGTTTAAAAGGGAGATATGCATTATCCTTTGATTTATCCTTTTAAAAAAAGAGTCATATACATTTCTCTAACTCTTGGTTTTCTCATTTAATAATACCTCATAGGAATACCTCTTAGTCATCTTTTCTAAAACTACAAAACATCCCATATTGTTGATAATTACAATCCATTAAATTATTCCCCTATTGATGGGAACTTCATGTCCTATTTTTGTCACTATGAATAACATCGCAGTAAACATCCTAGGACATATCAATCCACACACCCTGCTTTTATTCTATGAAAGAGTCTCTCGAATGGAACCGTTAGGTTGAAATAATGTGTGTTTTTTATTTTCATTGCTAATTCCAAAATGTTGCAGCAATCTACATCTCTCCCAACAGCGTGGAACTACTCTACTGCTTCCCACTGGTAGTGTTACCAAGCTTTAATGTCTCTTAATCCAATAGGTGGAAACTGATCACCCATTCTCACCTGTGTTTGCATTTCCCTCTCTCCCAGAAAGCTTGAGCATCTTTATTGTTCATGAGTCATTTGGGTTTGCACTTCTAGGAACAGGTCTGTCCTTATTCTCTGCCCATTTTTAAATGGACGGTTTACCTTTTTTATTATCAATTAGATATTAGTCCACTGGCATAGAGACAGGCTAACAGTTCACCTAACCCCTTTCTTCATCCTCCCTGAAGCAGGCAGATAACATGTGCCAGCCTCCCTAGTGCTCAGACATAGCCACAGACGGAGTTCCAGCTGGTGAAGTATGGGGAAAGCACTTCCCTACACCAGGCCCAGCCCACAAAACTGCCCCCTTGTGAGGCTCCCTAACCGCCTTTCCCCAACAGCTCTGGAAGTCACATATTAAAGACAGAGGCTCACAGAATGGAGGGAGCCTGGGTTTCTGAATCTCTGCCTGGAAAAGAGCTGCTAGCCAAATAGGACTACCCATTGTGGACCACTTATGAGCGAGAAACTCATTTCTATTGTGTTAAGCCATAGAGAATGATGGGTTGATACGTACAGGAGTTAGTGGAGCCCTAACTAATTCACCCACCGCCTGCCATGTGTGGTACAACTCTTTTCCCCAAATTATCATTTGTGTATCCACTTTGCTTGTAGTAAAATGTAAATTTCAAAATGCCTATATTTTCTTGTACTCCTGCATTTTACAGCTTCTATATTTTCTGTCTAAAATGGTCTCTTGGAAGCTTTTCAGAGATACTAAGATCCATCCTAGAAAATTCTGCTATAAGCAAACTGGAGTGGAGCCAGGAAATCTAGATATTTTTAAAGCTCCTGGGAGAATTCTGCTATTTTCCCAGGATTGAGAGTGTTGCTTAGGCCATTAAGGTGGCAACTCCTACCACAGTAGAAGGAACTCTGGGGGTCATGACTAGCCTTATCACCCATTGATGCCTCTGAGAATCAGCTTACCTGTCTTCTAAAAGTAGATTCCTAGAAGCATCTGGAGAGAGCCTAACATGAAGCTATGTGTTACCCATCATTATGGGGAGGTCCTGAGTTCAAATCCTGACTCCCTTTGCTAGTACAGGCCCTTGTGCAAGAAACTTAACTTCACTCGGCCTCCTTTCTCCTTCCCTACAACATAGGGGTGATTATAATTCCTACTTTGTGATATGAATACTGACCTTAACTTTCAGGGTTGAGGCAAAGATAAAGATACATATAAAAATACTTAATCCTAGACTTGGTACATGGGAGCAGCCCAAGAAATTGTTATTATTAACTCTAGGTTAGAGAGACAGTAAATACCATACACACACACACACACACACACACAGAGAGAGAGAGAGAGAGAGAGAGAGAGAGAGAGAAACAATACACACACACACAATTAAAGAACAGCGAACAGTTTAGCTTTACAAGCATAGAAATATTCCAGAAATTCTCTGAATCTCTCAAAGCTTGCTTAGTCCTATGTGCGTTGTATTAGCATATTTATGTGTGTGTGAGAGAGAGTTTGTGAGGTGTGGTGTGTTGGTGTATTTGTGTGTCTGTGCAAAAAGCATTAGGTTAAGTGTAAGGACTGCAAGCTCTTCAAAAAAAATATTTGGAGGCTGTGACAATGATTCATGAATAACTCTTCAGAGTGGTTTCTGACTAAATTGACAGAAAAATAGCTGGTCACATTAAATTTAGAGAACTCAAATCTATTGGGGGCCAACACTGTGCCAGGCCATATGCTAAGGGTGTTATTTGCTCTCTCATTCACCCCTTAAATAAGCCCATGAAATTGTGTGTTACTATTCCCACTTACAAGATGAGGAAACCAGGGCTCAGAGAAGCTAAGTAAGTTGCCCATAGTCACACAGCTATGAAAGGGTGGAATCAGGGTGTGCTCCCAAATGCAAAGTTTCTTCGGGGGATGATGAAATTTTTTTAAAATTAGATCATGGTGATGCTTGCACAACTCCCTGAATATATGAAAAACTGCTGTTATACACTTCAAAATGGTGAACTTTACAGTATATAAATTATATCTCAATAGAGCTGTTTAAAAAAAAGTGCACCCAGGTCTGCCTGACTCCAAAACCAGACTGTGTAAAATGTTTTCTGGTCTAAAAACCTACCTTTCACATGCATCACTTCATTGATGTCCGAACTGCCCCCTTCTCCCAACACCATAAAGTAGCTGTTGAAATCCTGCAGGCCTATGGGAAGAGCGGAATGCATAAACAAAGCTAAAACTGACCTCTCAGGCCAGATGGTCAGCAAAACCACAGGGAGACCAGGGGTGGGAGTCAAAGTCAAGAATCAGAGTGGCGGGGTGGTGGGGGGCCGGCCAGGGCAGATGGTTTCACACTCACCACAAAGGCCACAAATCCTCTGCAGTCCATTTACAATGCGGGCTTGCTAGCCTCAGTTTAAAACTCAAATTGGATCTTGCAGATCCCACCCCAGCTCTCCTCTGCCTTCAGAGTTACACACAAAGCCTTCAGCATGAAACTCAAATCTCTCAAGACCCAAGGCCACATGTTTCCCTGTACCCTAGCCACCCGAAGACCGCCAGAGTCAGTCCCTCAACTGTAAGTGGGCACTCAGGTCTTCACACTTGCGTCCCCACATTGCCCCTTGTCTAACTGAAGGATCCTACCCAACACTGGATTCCATTTTAACGTTTCTTCTGTGGTCCTCCTCTGCCTTCTCTCTCCCAGGGCCCCCACCTCCTAGCTCTCCACTTACATTTCCTTCATATCCTTATTTTAGAACTTTTCACAGAAGATTGTCACCATTTATTTCTTGCCATCATCCCCCCTCTCTGCAGTCTTACCACTACAGATCCACACAGCCAACTGCCCACTTAGCCACTCGACTTAGAAGGGGCACAGGCACTGCTTTGGGTTGAATTGTGTCCTCCAAAAAGACAATGTTGAAGTGCTAACCAACCCCAGGTCCCTGTGAATATGATCTTACTTGGAATAGGGCCTCCATAGATGGAATTAGTTAAGATGAGGTCATACCAACTAAAGTGGGCCCCACCTCCAATTTGACGGATGCCCTTATAAAAAGAGAAGACACAGACATAGACACACAATGAGAACGGCGTGTGATAATGGAGGCAGAGATCGGAGTGATGCAGCCTCAAGCCAGGGAAGGCCAGAGATTACCAGCAACTACCAGAAGCTGGAAGAGGCAAAGAAGGATCCTTCCCTAGAGATTTCATAGGAATAGGACCCTGCCAATATCTTGATTTTGAATTTCCAGCCTCCAGAACAGTGAAAGAATAAATTTCTGTTGCTTTAAGCCACCCAGTTTGTGGTACTTTGTTATAGCAGCCCTAGTAAGCTCATACAAACACTTTATACCTACCTCAAGGTGAAGGGTAGCAGAATAGGCCACCTCAAAATAATGCCACTTTGACATAAGGATTATTTTGAGTTGAAAGCAATTGAGAAGCAGATACAAGCTTTCCTCTATTTGTCTAAACACAGGACATAAACTTATAAAGGTATCCCACCTCCCCTCTCTACCAGGATGGACAGAAGTTAATCACCAGAGACAACTCTAGACCCTCACCCACTCAGAGATGGCAGCAAGAAGCCTATATAACAAACTATTAACTGGCCCTTATCTTCTACTAGTTACCCCATATATTTGCCTTCCTACAACTTGTTGCCCTAAAAACTCAAAGTCATTTCCCTTTGTCTCATCACTTGTCTGAAAACTTCACTGGTTTTCTTTTGTGTCTTTGTTTGTTAAGATGGTGTATAAGCCCAAGTTCTAGCCACTCCTTTAAGCTACTCACCTCTGGGTACTCCCATGTGTATGTGTGGTATGTGTAATTTGTGTGTAATACAAATGTGTATTTTGTGTAACAAAATACACATAAAAATATGTGTATGTGTAATTTCTCAAGTCAATAAACTTCTGTTTGTTTTTCTCTTGTTAATCTGTCTTTTGCCAATGTAATTCACAGGGCCCCAGCCAATGAACATCAGATGGGTAGAAGGAGAAAGATTCTCTCCTCCTCTACAAGGGCCAAATCTGATTTCATGATCTTGTCTCCAAACTGGCCTTTTCCACTGTTTTTAGCACACCTAATCCTGTTACATTAGTCAGAAATTCACAAACAAGGTGGCCAACTTCCTTGCCTCCGTATCCCCATTTCCAGTTCATCACTGAGTCTTGTTGATTTTATCTGCTAAATATCTCTGGAACCTGCTCCCTTCTCTCAAGCTCCACTGCACCAACCTCATTTATCATCTCTCACTGGACTACCGGCCTCCCCACATACAGTGTTGCCCCTCCAGTCTTTCTCCACATTGTAGCCACAAGGTTATTGAAAAAGAACTCTAATAGTAGGTCTCCAGGCCTGCCTAAAACACTTCCTGTGTGTTTGGGGTAAATACCCAGTAGTGCAATTGCTGGGTCATAGGGTAGCTCTATTTTTAATTTTCTGAGGCACCTCCACACTGTTTTCCGAGGTGGCTGTACCAACTTGCATTCCCATCAACAGTGTAACAGGGTTCCCCTTTCTCGACAGCCTTTCCAACATTTGTTGTTTCTTGCCTTGTCAATATTTGCCATTCTAACTGGTGTAAGGTGGTATCTCAATGTTGCTTTGATTTGAATTTTCCTGGTGGCTAATGATGATGAACATTTTTTCATGTGTTTGTTAGCCATTTGTATGTCTTCTCTGGAGAAGTGTCTGTTCATGTCTTCTGAAAAGAAGGGTCATATGCACCCCAATGTTCATAACAGCCATGTCTGCAAAGCCAAACTGTGGAAAGAGCCGAGATGCCCTTCAACAGATGAATGGATAAAGAAGATGTGGTCCATATATACAATGCAATCTGACTCGGCCATCAGAAAGGATGAATACCCAACTTTTACATCAACATGGTTGGGACTGGAGGAGATTATGCTAAGTGAAATAAGTCAAGCAGAGAAAGTCAATTATCATATGGTTTCACTTATTTGTGGAACATAAGGAAGAGCATGGAGGACATTAGGAGAAGGAAGGGAACGATGAAGCGGGGGGGAATCGGAGGGAGAGATGAACCATGAGAGACTATGGACTCTGGGAAACAAACTGAGGGTTCTAGAGGGGAGGGGTGGGGAGATGGGTTAGCCTGGTGATGGGTATTAAGGAGGGCACGTACTGCATGGAGCACTGGGTGTTATATGAAAACAATGAATCGTGGTCACTACATCAAAAATTAATGACGTATGGTGACTAACATAACAAAATTAAAAACAACAACAACAACAACAAACAAACAAAAATCTTTCTGGCTTCCCATTGCTCCTTAGGAGGAAGACAAAAACTTACCCCTCCAGCAGCATAGTGGGTGTCACCTTCTGTCTCCCTCTGAGACCAGCTGCTTTTTCACCTTTTGGGGGGTTCTTTTAATACACCCCACTCTCCCCCTCCACCACAGACCTTTTACTTTCACCTCTGCAGTTCATAACTCCCAGCAACATTTCTTAAATCCCTTTTTTGTCCCCTCTCTTCCTCCAAACATACTCCAGAGCTTCTAATTTGCCATATGCCCATTTGCCCCCACATGTGTTTCTTTTCCTCCTCTCTGCACTTTACTAAACAAATCAACTTCAGTTTTCCAGCTAAACTCTTCCCCTACCTGCTCCAGCCTCTTTGCTCCAGTCTTTCTACAGCATGAAAGTCCTGGAACCCTTCTGACAAATGGAAACTTCCTAATCACGGGAGTGGGGAGAGAAAGGGCAAGAAGGGACCTAGGGATCAAAAGTTAATGCATGAAGGCAGCATTATCCTAATCAAGAGGAGAGGAGGGAATATTCAAGTCTAAGTATCTTTTAAGATGTGGTGAAGAGGAAAAAGCAGGAAATACATTTAGGAAAATGTCTACAGTTTTGATCTGACCCTGAAATGCTGAATATTCCCAAAGATCCTAACTCTAATGATCCACATGGAGAGAATATGACATAGATATACACAAAACCATGGTCAGGTAGATAGGATACCTTACAGTGTTTTGATGTTTGGGAGCCAGTGGCTGGATGGATAAATTCAAAGAGAGGAGGGCAATCATGGGGGGGAGTGGTGAGCTGACATATTATGTGTTGACAGAGCCAGTCATGAAAGATGGTGAGTGATAAGCAACACTGACAAAGAGAGCTAAATTTTTGTGATTTTTCTGAAGGTTAATGAGTCATGAGTCAACCATTTCCAAGCAAACATTTTAAACTGCATTTCTAGGTCTTTGGGCAGTAATAAAAATGAAGGAGTTACATTTGTATTTTCATTCAATTTTACTTTATTTTAGACATTAACTCCAGACTTGCAGAAAAGTTGCAAGAATAGCTAGTTATTTTGTACAATGTCCTCAATTCAGGTTTGTCTGATGTTTTGTCATCATTAGATTCAGATTATGCCCTTTTGGTAGGAAGGCCATATAAGTGATGCTGAGCCCTTCTCATGTCCCCTATCAGGAGGAGGTATATTTTCATTTGAAAACAAAATACAACATAATATGGAGGGGTTGTTCTCTGAAGGACTGTGCAGAGATTATGTTTACTATAAAAATGAGAACAAACAGCTCCTTGAGGAACCACAGTAGGAACAATTGTGAACAATGGAGGTGTTTTCTGAGATGACACCAAATCCTGGAGTTATTTTCTTCCTGTCTACAGAAATTTTTCTGTGTGTCTAGTCCTGAGTCCATGTAAGCCCATTTGGCCTTTAAAACTTTAAAAAATCATGTAATTTAAAAAAACAAGTCTTTATGATATATCCATAAAATAGAATGGTGTGTAGTCATTAAAATGATAAGAAGATAGGAATCATATAAATAGACATGAAAAGGTGTCCAGAGTAGGGTTTTGTTTTGTTTTGGTTTGGTTTGGTTTGATTTGGTTTTTTTTGAGTAGGCTCTACACCTCACATGGGTCTCGAATTCACAAGCCTGAGATCAAGAGTTGCATGCTCCACCAATGGAGCCAGCCAGGCACCCCCAGAATAGGTTTTTAAAAGAAGGGTACAAAGAAGCAGTGAAGGAAACCATCAACAAAACTAAAAGACAACCTACTGAATGGGAGAAGATATTTGCAAATGACATATCTGCTAACTGGTTTGTATCCAAAATATATAAAGAACTTACACAACTCAATACCCAAAACAAAAAAATCCAATTAAAAATGGGCAGAAGACATGAATAGACATTTTTCCAAAGAAGACATACAGATGGCCAATAGACACATAAAAAGATATTCAACATCACTCATCATCAGGGAAATACAAACCCAAACTACAATGAGATATCACTTTACACCTGAGAGAATGGCTAATCCAAGAACCAGCAGCTGTTGGTGAGAACGTGGAGAAAGGGGAACCCTCTTGCACTGTTGGTGGGAATGAGAACTAGTGCAGCCACTCAGGAAAACAGTATGGAGGTTCCTAGAAAAGTTAAAAATAGAACTACCCTATGAGCCAGCAATTGCATTACTGGGTATTTACCCAAAGAATACAAAATACTAATTTGAAGGGATACATGCATCCTGATGTTTATAGCAGCATTATCTACAATAGCCAAATTATGGAAACAGCCCAAGTGCCCATTGACTGATGAATGGATAAAGAAGATGTGGTGTGTGTGTGTGTGTGTGTGTGTGTGTGTGTGTGTGTGTGTATACCCCCAATGGAATAACTCAGTCATAAAAAAGAATAAATCTTGCCATTTGCAACGACATGGATGGAGCTAGAGAGTATAATGCTAAGTGAAATAAGCAGTCAGAGAAAGACAAATACCATATGATTTCACTCATCTGTGGAATTTAAGAAACAAACAAGCAAAGGGGGAAATAAGAGAGAGAGAGAAACAGTGGGTTAAACAAAGTTCAACAGGACTTAATACAGAACTCATCTAAATCTTTCATATTCAAATGGACACTTTGAATCTCCAAGAAAGAGGTTGTAAGTATATTATTTTTCAAAATTATTTGACCCCAGAATTCTTTTTTTTTTTTAATTCATAAAAGATTCATGCTCAGGAAAGTTCCTAGTGAAGGGGACATAAGATGGAACATAGGTCCCTGAGTCACTGTTTGGGGCTGCCCAGGAGACCAACCCTACCAAAAACACCAGTGATGGACTATTGGGTGGGTGGGAAAGGCACTTTTATTGTATCCAGCCACTTAACCTTCAGGATTGTTTCTAACAGCAGTTAGACTGTGCTGCCTAATATACCAAATGCATGCAGGTTTTTAAGTTATCTGCCAAAGAATAGATTACCTTTTTCAGTCTGGGAAGTTTTTGTCACAAACAATAACAAGCCACAAGGATTGTAGCCTTCTTAAGACTGGGGCATTGTGATAAGCGCTTTGCAAACATTTCAGTTAATCCTCTTGACCACCCAGTAAGGTAAATGGTATCGCTGCCTCCTTCACAGATGAAGAAACCAAAGCTCACCAAGGTCAATAACTTGGAGACAGGAAGTCCAGAAAATGAGTTCAGGTCAACTGGCTTCTGGATCGTTGCTCTTAATCATATTGAGGTCTTCTCTCACAAGCCCAGGTTGCAAGGTCAGAAAACTTGGATTTCAGGTGCCATGTGTTAATTACCTAGACCAACAGAACATACAAATGACTGACTGACTTTTAGCCTTTTTATTTAGGTGGGTGGTTCTCAACCAGAAGTGATTTTGACTGTATCTGGAGATATTTTTAGTTGTCACAACTGGGGAGGTACTACTGGAATAGTACCTTTGTGGCCAAGAATGCTGCTAAAACATTGTACAGGGCAAAGGACAGTCCCCCTGCCCTCAACAAAGAACTAGCTGATCCAAAATGTCATAGTGCCAATTTTGAGAACTTTGACCTAGACATCTTATATATTTTCCTGACAGAGCTCAAAATGTCCTACATTCTTGTTGGAATAAGATGCATGCTTGAAAAATCTGCTTTCTGCCTCAATACCTAAAAAAGCAGGAAAAGCAGTAACCAGCAAGTGGCTTTTGGTGCTCAGAGATGTTGAGCCTTGGCCATTGTGGGAGGGAGTCCAGCCCAAAGAAGACTGGCCATGGATTAAAAATGTGGTTTGGCAAAACCTCAGGAACAATATATGGTGGAAGAACAGAAATTCTCTTGAAAGAATGCCAAACCTTTTTGGTTTCCTAGTAACATAATTTTCCTGAGATTTCTCTTATATTTGAATTTGCAGCATCCCTACACCTATTTTAAATCAAGGCAACAAAAGAAATTAAAAATAAAAAAGATGACATAACAGAATCAGAACTTCCTGAAGAAGGAGGGAAACCTAAAAGACATCTGATCCACCCCCTGCCCACCCCTCTGGTATATGGTGCTGCTGTTTCAATACCATATGATTGCCGGGTGGGGTTGTCACCATCACAAGAATCCCATTCCATTTCCAGAATATTCTGTAGAAAGTTTTTCTCCCCAAGGGAAGAAACTATCTTCTCTGAACTCTGCTGGCCCCTAATTCAATCCAATGTTGGAGGTTGGTGGGGGAAGGAAAATAGGTACAAAGAGAACAACACCGGATAGAAATTACCCTTTAGGGAAAACTTACTGGCCCCAGGCAGTGTATTTGCCACGTTATGCATTTTATTTTTATTCCTCCAACAATCCTTCTAATTCTTCCAATTCTCTGTCCTCAGCAGCCTCAGGTTAATGATCATGCACAGTCTCCTGCCAATGCCTGTTGACTCTTTCCTTGATGAAACATCACAAGATTTATTTTCACATAGAAACGTTTGGCACGTTGTTCCTTCACTCATTCATTCAGCACACATTTACTGAGCACCTCTGATGGGCCAGGCTTGTGCCAGACATTGACACTGTGGGCAGGCCAGTCTCTCGAGGCAGCAGGACTTTCCTTGTTGGCAAGGAAAGCCCTTGGTTTGAGCAGTCATTGTTGTTATCTGCACCAAAAAACTCCCAGGCCAACACCCTGTTGACTAGGCTACAATGTCAGGGACTCATTTTGGAGAAAGTGATGTCTAACTGAAAGGTAAAGCTCAGACAGGGGGGCTTCACCAGGCAATGGGGATGAAGATCCACACAGGACTCACTTCCAGACAGAGTGAGTCCTGTGTGGATACCATGAGTGCACTCAGGGCACTGAAAACAGGTCCATGTGGCTGGAATGAAGAGCAGGGATCTGGAAGAGGCAAGAGTGATGGGGGGTGGTCCCCAGACCATGGTGAGCCCTGCAGGTCCTATAAAGGAACTGGACCTTTAGCCAAATGACAGTGAGGACCACTAAAGCTGGGAACAACAGGACTGATTCAACTTTCAGAAAGCCAGTCTTAAAAGCTGTGTAGAGAATGGGTCAGAAGGAGCACAGGGGTCAGGGAGTCTGGGTGGGAGGCCCTGCAGTCGTCCTGTGTCCTACAGTTAGGGGAGGGGGTGGTGGAAGTGGGGACTGCGAGATATAACTATGGTGGTGGAGGAGTTGGGGGACCCTAGCCATTGCCCATGATCTCCATCAATTCACCTCCAAAGTCACCCCAAGTAAACAGATCCTCAAATTTAAAGCAGGGTGTTGGCTATGCACCTATAGCTAAGAAAAGGCCCCCCATTCTGCCCTTCTTCCACCAGAAGCCCCCCTAGAGTGAATTTTATCCAGCCTAGAGAAATAGGATTATTTAGGGTAGATAGGACGTGGTATTTGGACATGGGACACAGAGAGAGGGAGAGGAAGCAAGGATGACCCCAATTCCTGGCTTAAGCAGCAAGAAGATGATGGAGTTTTTCAGGAGCCAGGAGAAAGAGCATATTCAGTGGGGAGGAGCCAGGTAGAGCAGGGGGCACCTGCGGGTAGTCCAGGTGCAAGGAAAAGGATTGGGAGCCCAGGAGAATCGGGGTGTGAGAGAAGACAGAGGACAAAGGAGTGAGCCTGATGGGAGAGTGAAGAGCATTTTGACCTCTATGAAATCTTCAGGGATGATTGTGAAACTCATAAAACGCTGCCACAATGGCTATCCCATGGAAACAAGTGTGGCTGAGCTCTGCACCAGGGTGGACATGAGAGAAAACAGGATGCAGGAGCCAGAAGCTGAGGGGACCCCACAACTGTCAAAGCCAGGTCTTCATCAGGCTGTGGAAATGTGTAGGACAGAAAGGAGGAGGGGCTGTCTAGGGAATTTTACCTAAAATGCAAGGGGAGGGAGATCCCTAACCCACATCTGAATTATGTTCATCTGGGCTTTTGGTACAAGAGTTCATTTGCAGAAGGAGCTCCACTGCATTACCATAATCCCCTCAAAAAGAAGTCTGAAAACAATGGCATCAAAAGGGAAAATTACTTAGACATAAGAAAGAATGAAACCTTGTATTTGCAACAACATGGTGAAATAAGTCAGTCAGAGAAAGACAAATACCATATGATTTCACTCAAATATGAAATTAAGAAACAAAACAAATAAGCAAAGTGTGGGGGAGAGAGAGAGAGAGAGAGAGAGAGAGACAAACCAAGAAACAGCCTCTTACCTCTAGAGAACAAACTGATGGTTACCAGAAGGGAGGTGGGTGCATAAATAGGTGATGGGGATTAAGGAGTGCACTTGTTATGATGACTGCAGAGTGTTGTAGGAAAGTGTGTAATCACTGTATTATACACCTGAAACTAATACAACACTGTATGTTAACAACCCCACTGTATGTTTCAGGCCCCTGAAAGAATGATCTGAGGGGCCAACTTTCACTATAAGTTTTATGTCTGGGGGCTGAATGAAAACAGGCTTAAACAATTGCACAGAAGTGTCATAATCTCCTGGAAATCTCTTGGAAAGCTATGAGGTAGATGTGGAAATTAAAAAAAAATTGCTGAAAAAATAATTTGCAGTTTGAATGTCACATGAAAACATATTTTATATCATGTACATTTTCACGTCAGGCTCATCTTGTTGAAATAGCATTGTCTTTGTTCAGTTTTTGTTTTGTTTTGTTTTTCACCACATCGCTAAGCAAGAAGAGGCCCATGTTCTCCCTGCTAATATAGTGGTTTGGGTACCTGTCTTGCATGCACCTGCTTCCCCACCCCCAATTAAGTTAATTGACTCTTTAAGACTAAAAGGGTCCCATTTCTCACTGTATACTCAGCAGGCCCAAGACCATCCCTCACAGGTAAGAGGAGCTCAAGAAGAACCTGCAAATAAGAAGGAAACTGTGGGGGAAGGCAGCAGCATGGCCTTTTCCTCAGGGAAAAAAAGGGTCATGGGGTAGCCATCTCAAAGGGCACCCGGTCTTCTGTTCTGAGTGCTCCACAACAGTAGGGACAAGGCCATAATTCGTTTTGTATCCCCAGTCCTTGATACCCAGAAAGTACTTAGCAAATGTTCGATGTAAGAGGCCAGGCATTAGGGCCAGGAAAAAGAAAATTTATACATCAAGAGAAGTACTTCAAATCCAGGCCTTTTTTCCCCTTGCAATCAGGGAACTTCAGGCCAGAAGAGCAGCATCACTTTGGATGCTGGCATAACAGAGCCATCACTGGTGAGGAAGGGCAGGAAAGTTTCCAGGATCTGCATTCCTGGTGGGTGAACAATGTGAGCAAGGGGCAAAGATCAACTCCTCAATGCCTGGAGCTACAGAGGCACAGAGCCTCATAATCCACAATTCAGAACTTCTTTCTGAATACGTTCAACAGTTACCATTTTTTCTGGGAGGAGCTCTGGGGAAAGACAGATTTGGGTTTCAGCCAAAACTTCACCAATTAGCAGCTATGTGACCTTGGGCTAAATGACTTAGCCTTTCAGAGCCTCCATTTTCCCATCTATAAAATAGAGATAAAATTTAGTAATGCCCATCTCATCAGGAAATCTCAACACACGTAAAGCACAGTGCTTAGCACGTATCAAGTACTCAGTGAATTTCCCAAGGGCAGGAGAGACTTACCCAGGGTGGGCCCTGGCCAAAAACGCGAAGTGGGACATGGGTGTTCAATAAGCCCTCTCGTAGCTCCTTTCCCCAGCAGTGATTGCACGCAAACAGGCCCAACCCCAGGAATGGGGTGGGAGGACTGGCCAGGAGCCTAAGTGGTGGCACTGCAGCAGGACCAGAAGAGCTGGGGCTCAGCGGAACCAACTGCAAGGTGGCCTGCTCCCACCTTGGTGTCAGGGGTGGGGGATGGGGGTGACCAAGAAAAGACTGTAGAAGCCATCCCAGGGAGGCCCCTACAGGAGCTTGCAGAGGGATGCAGTGGGGAGGGATGGGGCTTACAGCCCTGGGGGAATTGACAGGCAGTTTCCAGGCAATCTGGTGCTTTGGATAGAGTTCCTGGACCCTCTGGGAGGGAGGCTATCATCCGCCATTGTTTACACCAAGCTTCCCAGGCATTTGGACTGGGAATTAGGAGTAACAGCTCCTACCCACCCCCGTCTCTGACTACCTCATGGACCACCCTCCCCATGTCTCCCCCTGAGCTCCCAGTTCCCTCACTGGTCCTCCAGCACATCACTTGTTCTCCTGCTCAGGCCTTCACCCCAGCTGCTCCCTCTGCCTGGTGTGCCTTCCCTATGTTGTTCACGGGTTTGCTCATGGGCTCGCTCACTGCATACAGCTTCTGCCTGGCTGTTACCTCACCCAAGAGAACTTCCGTCTGCCCAGGTGAAATGTCACACACACCTTCCCTATCACTCTCCAGCCCCCTTATTTTCTTCACAGTACTTATCACAGCTGACTCATGATACATCTACTGGTGGATTTATTGTCTGTCTCCTACATAATGCATGCTCCATGAGGGCAGGACCCATGTTTACTCCAGTGTCCCCAGAGTTTAGCCAAACCCTGGCACCTGAGCATGTAGCGCAATAAATATTTGATGAATGAGTGATGAGTGAGTGCATGAGTGCCAAAGCCCACCTGTTGGCAGGTGAAGGATACCAACATTCTGAATTGGCTCCAGAGCAGGCCAGGACTGAGCCAGAACCTCACAAAGCTCACGTGTACTAGTGGCCAGGGGTTGGGAATGGGGAGGAGGGGCTGAGTGCAGAGAAGGCAGCAGCTCACCCTGGGGCTCCCATATACCTGCTTCAACTATCCATCTGAGGATACTGTTATTAGGCGACTCTTATACTCTAACAACTTGCTTTTGATTCAGTGGTGTGACTCACTGATGGTGGGACCTCAGGCACTGGGACCAGCAGGGGAGAGGTGTTGAGATGTTGGCCTCACCCAGATCGTACCCCTTGAGTCACTTCAGGCCTACTCGTAAGGCTAACTCCAATAGCAGCCCAAAAGGCCATTCGTGCAGACAGGTAATCAGAGAAATTTGAGAATTTAAGCCTTAGTTCCAGCGGCATTACCCAGATGAATGACAGCTTGTGGCTAGAGCTTGGATGGCATTCTCATCCAGAGGTCAGCGTTCCTTCTCTCTGATGCTTCAGATCACTGTCTGGCAAAGGACGCAGCAAGCAGGGTAACACTACCCTGAACAATTCAGGACCCAAAGTGCAAGAATGTCGCCAAACCCCACTCAGAAGCCCATGGTCATGATGCTTGCCCAATCTGCTCATGGCTGAACCCATCAAGAGGAATTATTTCGGTACCAGAACACATTTCTCTAGTTCCTGTCCATATGGGGGAAGAAATAGCAAACGCCTCTCTGTGACAGCACCCAGCAGACTCTCACACTGGTGAGTGAGAGAAACCTCACCCGCAGCCATGGCCGACATCTGAGCGGTTTTCCCAAGAACCTTCTTGAAGAAGCAGTGATATTTTCCAGAGAAAGGTGGGGCATGGTGGTGATAATATATATGGAAGGGGAAAAAGAAAACAAAACACCCCATTCTGAAAGTGATGGTTGTGTAAGAGGCTGTCCCTTGTAGGCATGTCACTGCTGTGTCTCCTGTACCTCGGCTTCCTTGCCAGCTGCACCCCAGGGAACTGAGTCCCTCCTTAGCCAGGGCCAGTTACAACAACACCCCATTCCCAGGAAAGAGATGCACCTGCACAGTGTTCACCTGGATGAGATCTGATCTATGCCTGGGGAAGTATTTTAACTTATGCGGGCCTCCAAGTTGTCATCAGTACCCTCCATAACTACAAAGTGAATGGAGTTTGAACCTCAGATCTCCCAGTTAGCTGAGTGACCCTGGACAAACTCATGCCCAAGTGGTGATTTTATCAGGATTAGATATGATTAAGTAAAATTGTATACATAAAGGATCTAGAAAATGCCTGGGAGTGCACAATAGCCATGATTTTCCCTGTCCAAGTCCCCTGTTGTTTTGCTTACTAAATAATATTGTATTACTTTGCAGTGAATAATTACTCCTTTTAAATTGTGGTCTAGACTGCCCATTTTAGTTTCTTGTATTTTATTTTAGAGAATGTAGAATACGTTTGGTTTTTAGCTCTAATAAAGCTATATGTCGTAATCAACTCAGTTCAATAACACTCTCAATACTAGAGTGATTTGAGGGATATTTGTTCCTCCATGAATTCATTTATGGATTCCTTTAAGGATATCTTGCTCCCAGAGTATTTTGAAGAGGCTTACAAAAATAAATATGGTGGGATACAAAGAGATAAGAATAGTTGTTTTAAATTGGTCACAAAGTTGATCTGAGCTTCCTAGAAGCCAAAGCAAACAGGGAAAGCTGAGCAATGATAAGACTCACAATGTTTGTTAGATATCAGCTGCTTCCAGGAAACACAATTATTCCTGCACTAAGCTCTAAGTGAGCTCTGTCCCATCCTCAATACCATCTCCACAGAAGAGGTGCCTCTGATTCTGCCTGCTGGTATGAAACAGGGCACCATACCTGAGGGATGCTCAGGAGAGATCTAAGCATGGTCTGGCTTGATCCAGGGGTAGGATTTGATTCAGAGGAATCAATAAAATACATCCGTCTCAGTTACTATAGATGCATTACAAATTGCCCCAAAATTTAGAAGCTCACAACTATCATTTTATCTTGCTTAAAATCTCATGGGCCAGGAATTTGGACAGGGTACAATGGGGATAGTTTATTTCTGCTCCATGATGGTGGGGGCTCACCGAGGGGGCAAGTCCAAAGCTGGAATATGGAGGCATCTTCACTTATATGTCTGGTGGTTGATCTGGTGCTCACACATGGCCTTTCAATGTGGCCAGGGCTGCCTCACTGCATGAAGCCCTCAGTGTATCAGAATTCTCAGGGCTCCAAAGGTGAGCATTCCAGAGAACTAGACAGAAGCTGTATAGTCTTTTCTGGCCTACCTTCAGATGTTATGCAACATCCCTTTTACTGCATTTGGTTGGTTACAAGCAAGTCACAGCCCACCCTGATTGTGGGGAGAGGACATAGACCCCACTTCTTGATAGAAGGCCTATTAAGGTTACATTGGAGAAAAGCATGTGAATGGGAGATATCTGTTGCTGCCATCTTGGGAAAATACAATCTGCTCCATCATCACCCATAGATACTATATCCTGCAACCAAGCTTTTGGTAGGATTGGAATAGATGTAAAAGGCTTAAAGGAATCTTTCTGGTGCCAAACACCAGGTGAGGAAGTCTTAGCTTAGGCTAATGGATATATGGCAGGTTTGAGAGTCACAGTGACCATATGCTAAATGGATCAACACATCTGGGGCCCCATGTGCATCATTCTGCTCAGGCTACCATAACAAAGTACCACTGACCAGGTGCTTTTCATAGGTCTGAAGGCTGAAAGTCTGAGATCAAGGTACCAGCATGGTCAGATTCTGGTGAGAGCTTTCCCCTTGGGTTGCAGATGGCTACCTTCTCACTGTATGCTTACATGATTTTTTCTTTGTGTGAGCATGAATGTGGGGGTTTAACAGGTGGGGAGGATCTCTCGTCTGTCTTCTTATAAGGGCACTAATCCTATCATAAGGGCCCCACCCTCATGACCTCATATAACCCTAATTACCTCCCAAAATTTCCATGTCCAAATACGTTGGGGGTTAGGATTTCAAAATATAAATTGAACACACTCAGTCCATAACACCATGGTTATAGACATGCCACCATTCGGTAGAAAATGACATCAATTCCTGAATATTTCCAAATATCTGGAGTCTTTATCAAGTAGACAAATCACCCACACACAAGAATTTTTCACTTTCTTTCCAACTTAGTCTTATAGCTAAAACTCAAGCCAGAGACTATGACATAGATATAAATAGACCCAGAGCATCATTATATATAATTTGGAAAGGATTTCACTGGCATACATCTGTAAGCAGTTCAGGCACACTTTCAAGCTGTGTTTACATGATACCAAACATCTGGATGAAAACTGAAAAAAATAATCAATTTGGATTGGAAACAAAACAGAAGTACAAATCTCATTGCATGGGCCCTTGGAATACTGAATGCATAACTGATCCCCATACCCCAAGAATGAGATAATGGTGCACAAGAAGAGCCATTGAAATGGCCAAGGGGCAAAAGGGGCTTCCATGGGAAGACAGACTTTAAAAAAAAGAACTCCATTATGCAAACAGGGGATGGGAAGGGATGAAATCAAGGACTATGAAAACCATGAAGAATACAAATCTTAAAGAACCAAAGATCTGGAACCAGGAGCTTTGAAGCTTGGAGGCAAAGATTTTAGTTCAACTGAAAACCCAATATATCCTGGCTATCAGGGAAAGTAGCATCCAAGAAACTCGAGCTTCTAGATAGTCAAGGAATTATCCCCTTACACATCACAACCTATGTCCACTCTTTCGGGCAGAAACCTTTCTAAAATGTATTTCTTCCCCAGCCTCCTATAGAGAATACACTATCCCTAGATCACCACTAAAGCCCTCAATGTGTATAGTAATTATGTCACATAACCTCAAGTACCAATAGTTCCTGCTAAATGACCCCCAAGCCCCAAAATACTTTAGTTCTTGTCCCTGCTTTTTCAGAATTCTTCAACTTTCTCTTTCCATCATTTCTCAGCTTTTCATTCTTGTGGCATGATTAAGACAGGTTCCCTGAGACACAGGCCCTGAGATGGGATTGGAGGGCAAGTTGTTTGTTTGGTAGGTGATCCCAGGAAGCACCAGCAGAGGGCTGGAAGTGAGACAGGAACAGGGAAGCAGCCCATAAAGGTGCATTACTTAAAGGAGCAAGTTACTTACCTCTGGGAAGCTGGGGCTCAGGGCACTGAGACTTCCACAAGACTGTGCAGAGCTATCCCACACGAGGGGCAGGAACCTAGATTTTATCCCCAAATCCTGTCTGTCATTCTTTAAGAGCTGCTCCCCTTAGCAATCTGGCACTTCCAGCCAGAAGCCTGCAGGTGTTTGTAGCAGGAAGCCAGCAGGATATGGGGGGAAGGTGAGTATGGGGGACAGAAGCTCCTCCACTATGGATTCTGGAGCTGCCTGGAGTGGTGCTCCACCCCTCCCTCACACCAGAATTTCAGGGTAAAGAAGGCAGACTAGACTATGACTAAGAGCCTAAGGGACCCTCCTTTGGGTAAAAGATATCCTCTATGATAGCCCAGTAAAGTCTAACTTCTTCTGGTTCTTGGTTATATTCTTAAAAGGTGCCATAAGACAACTGGTAGTTTAAAAAAAATTTTTTTTAGCCACTCAAAAATATCTAATCACATTAATTTCTGAAACAAAGTTAAAAGTCCACAAATTGCAGGTTGTATTAGGCAAACTCTCTGGAGATGAAAACTGACTTCTTTGTGTTACTTCAAATAATAGGATATGGCCAGAACTTGGAAAGAGTCAGTGTCCAGGGTGGGGTTGCAGTCTCAAGAAGGGTGCATGAGTGCAAGTGGGGAAACTGAGGCAAAACCAAGTATACTGCTTCAAGTATACACCTTCTGTGGGGCAGAGCCAAAGGAGAAACTGTGGGTCAGTGGATATGTGGGGTTCAGGGAATGCTAGATGCCAGATTACAAACAAGACTCGTCCCCTCCCTTATCTCGGTGGGGTGGGGACTTGGTCATGATAGGTGCAGGCATTACCAGGGAAGAGAAGGACATGTTCACGACACATGAGATGGCAAGCTGAAGGTCCTCAGAACTCACATCTGAGGAGGGCTGGGACAAACATCCCTGACTTATTTAAAGTCACATATCAAGTTCATGAACAGCCAGGACAAAAATCCAGGTGTCTTCACTCCACCACGGCAGAAATTACCCAACAGTTAGTAGTCCCAAGGCAAAGCCAAGAAGAGGCGTGTTCCAAGAACACCAGAACACGCTGGCTTAAAGTTCCTGCGAGGATAATTTCAGGGAGAAGGGCCCCAGGCCAGGCCAAAGAGTCAAAACCTCCAGCCATTCCAGCAAAGCACCCTGGCTGACAGGAAGGAGACAGGCTTTATGCTGGGGAGAAGAGGAGCAAGGAGCCCACACGCCAGGGATGGGAATGCAGCAAACAGAGCCAGAGAAATTAAGTGTGGGGCAAGAAAGAAGCAGGGAGAGACCGAAATGGGGTAGCCATGGAACAAACCCATCACTGCTTAGACTCTGGCTAGTTCTCTGTTTTGATCTGTATTCGGGGCTCTTCTGGGCATGGGGAACAGTGCAGGATAGTCAAGACACAAGCTCTCAGATGAAAAAGACAGAGCTTGAGCTCTGGTTTGGGTGTAGCAGGATCTGGGCAAGGCTGAACAAAGCGTTGGTGACACAGGTGAAGAGCAGGGACGAGAGAGACTGCAGATTTGGAGTCGAGAGAACTGTAGAAAAACGGCATTAGAATCTGATAGGACTGTGGATGCCAAAGCAAAAGGAAAACAAAAGTCAGGAAACTCATTTGAAGACTATGAGCCTGGGGACCTGGGGGCTGCTGGCACCCTGGGTGCTGATGGAGACTTTGGAAAGATGTGATTATTTGGAGCGGAGAGTCCACGTGGCGCTGACCCCACCCTGCACTTGGTAACTGGAAGAGGAGAGCGTGATAGGGCTAGGATCCAGGGTCCAGGGCTGACCTCTCTCCTGTGAGCCACTCCCCATTCCTGTTAACTCTTGCAGCAATGTCACCGCACTAAGGAAGGAGACAGGTGTCCCCTACACTTGTTTTCCCTGGACAGAAACCCAATACTGGATCTTTGACTCATCAACTTCACCAAAAGAAATTGAAGTAGGAGTTATAGGAATGTGAAGGGTGAACTGAGTTCCTGGATTCTTGACAATTATGTGACTTGACAAAATCCACATTGGAAAAAAGTAACACAGAGTTTGGAAGGATAGAGGACTATAATTAAGCCAACTGGAAATATGGTGTCGATGTGTCTGTTCAGGGGGAGGATTAGTGCATCTGAACAAGGTCACTGTGACTCAAATGTTGTACTGTAATGATGTTATCCTGAAAGAGCTTCAATAAATCTAACCTCTTGTGGATGTCCAGATAACACAAATTTGGAAAGATCTAAAAACCAGCTAAAACTGGTACTGACAGCCAAAGAAGAAAGTTGTTGAAACACTGAAAACTACCATGGGATGATATGTGTTAATGGTTTGAAAAATAAATTTGATATTTTGGGCTAGGGAGGATTTCCCATCTTTGCCATACTGCCTGAGATGTTAAGATGCTCACATCCACAGTCGAGAGGCCAGGGAAGTAATAGAGATAGGCCCAGGGGTCCTTCTAAGGGATGGATTTCCTCAGAAAATGATCAAAGGTTTATGGCAACCAGGAATCAGATCCAGTGCTTGAAAGACTTCTCCCTTAGAAGTGTTGATGGCTTCAGCCAGGCAGATTGGCTTTGAACACAGAAGGGAGGAATCGATTAAAGAACAATGCTAAGGGGAGACTTGGTGGGAAAGAAAATGTTGGCTAGCAAGGAAAGAGAAATGGAAATTCTGAAAATCTGCTAAAGAAGGATAGGGGAGGGAAGAGAGAAGGGGAGGGAAGAAGGGGGAGGAGAGGGAAGAGGAAGAAGGAGGGGAGGGAGGAATGGGTGGGGAGGGAAAGGAAAGAGGGGAGAGTTGAAGACATTAAAGAGTCAAGTCCTGCTTTTGATAATTCCATTCCAGGTGGAGATGGGCTACTACAACACCGGTATGCAGGAAGTGATAAAAGGGGAAAGATCAGTATTGAGGAGAGAGATTTGGGAGAAGTCAGAAGCAGACTGAAAACCAGATGTAGTAAAGAAGAATAAACCAGCCCATAAAGGAGCATGGTACTATGATGTGTGTCCTGAACTAGGGCTGGAGACCTGGGTTCTAGTCCCCCTTCTGCCTCTAACGTTGGGCAAGTCACTCCATCTTCCTGGGCTTGTCTCTTTATATGTAAAGTGATGGGCTTAAACTAGGGGACCTTGAACATCCCCTCCCTCTTCTACAGCCCATAGACTCAGTGAGATCAGAAGACTTACATAAATGGAACCTCCCAGACTGGAACATGTATTTAGCTTTTCTAAGTAAAAAATGTTTTGAATGGAGGGGAAAAAAAGGTTCCACTCAACACTTGGCGAGCAGTATTTGTTCTGTAAAATAATTAGCAAGTAAGCATTATTGAACTGGGTTGTCCCATAATTACAAGAGAATTAAAAGGAAAAAAAGAATTTAGGAGACTCAATTTTCCCTCCCATAGATCAGAAGAGTGATTAACATAAACCATGGGTGGGCGGTTAGTAAAGATATAAGCAGGAGAAGAGAGCTAAGATCAGATGAATAGAGTGCTAGTGTAGAGGTCAGGAGCCTTGAGTTCCAGTCCCAACTCTGACTCTTCCAGGATCTGGACACATTCTTTCCCCTCTGTGTCCCAACTTCCAAAGGAACCTAAAGATCATGGACACCAGCCTCCCACAATGTGGTCATCCACCTGTACTCATTAAAATAGTCTTTCTGCTCCCTGTGTGTCTACACTAAGAAGGTGCAACTAGGAAGGCAGAAGCCAGTTTATGTATTTTCAGGAGTAGTGCAGGGAACTGGGCACAGAGGTAACTGAAGAGCTGAGAGGCCAAACAGAGGACAGCGAAGCAAGAGACATTAGCAACAGCAGGGATTCACTGAAGCTCGAACCGCAGTGGGTCCATCTGGTGGGAGCTGGAGGAGCCACGGAGGAGATGCGGCCACTGTCAGAGGTGCCAAGATCTAAGGGATAGACAGTGGCAGAAAATATCCCTGGCAAATGCAAACTGCAGGGGTCAGCACTTCCTCCACACAGAGCAGGGAAATGGCGAGGAATGGATCTGAGGGCAAACAGGCCAGGACTAGCACGAAATCCAAAGTCTGCCTTCTTACAATGTCCACCTATTGATCCTGCATCAGCCTAGAGTCCGGGTCTTCCACACATTTGAGGACATCCCCCCTGTCATGCCTTGTTTTCTTTCTTTCCCAGCATGATGTTTCAACTTCCTCACATGGAATGGTTTCCAAACCTCTCTCGTCATCCTAGTTCCTCTCCTCTGGCAACTCCCTGGTCTGTCTCCTTAAAATGTGGAGTCGGATGTTCACAAGACCCCAGGTGTCCATAATACCAGCTCATACACAGGATTCTTCCCGCCCCTCTCGTGGCAACGTAGCTGTTATCCCACTGTTGATTCACGTTGAGTTTATGCACAATCAAGACCACATATCTCTCCCATGTGATTCCAAGTCTTCTCTGACTTGTCCTAGCAGGGTAATCTACATATTTGATAAACACAACTAAATTCATCCTCTAAATCACTGATTTAAAAAAAAAAAGTAGAATAGATTAAGGACAAAGCCCTGTGTCACTCCACTAGAGACTTCTGTTCAAATTAACTCAGAACAATGAATCAAGGCTCACTGAGTAGGGTTGTTCAACCAGCTCCAGATCCACCTAACAACAACAGAATTAGGCAAGACTTCATCTAAGTCTCTACTTAAATAACAACTTATGGCATCTGGGGCAATCAGTTCCCTTCACTTTGCACCTAAAACACAGAGGCTACTCAACTAATATCCACTACTTTGAAGGTGAATAAAATTATCTTGATTTATACACCTAGACGCCTAGTGACCCTGTTTAAAGGAAGTTAGCATGGTCATTTTAATGAGACATGAGAATGTACCCATGTTGGCTGCCGGTGATCACCATTTTCTTCAAGTTTATTCCAGACTTTTGCTAGAGGGCACCAAAAATGTCACCAATCTGTTATTCCTGGCAACTATTCCTTTCTTCCTTTTGAAAACTGGGGCAATATTGCCCCATCCAGTCTTTGAGTACTCTCCTATCTTCCTGAAACTGTAAGGACTCTGTTGCTGCTTATGCCTTATGGGTCTTAACTGTCTTTCCCTCGGTGGGAATAATTTTTGACCCTTCCCACACCACAGAGCTGCATAAGGGTCCAGGATGATGGGAAGGCACTGGGAACAGCTTGAAACAGTCACATAGGGTGCCCACAATGCAGCCCTGTGGATCTGAGTAAGAACAGCCAGAGTACAGCACAGTCATACCCCACAGCCCCCAGGGTGAATGCCAGAAGTGGGGCTAGACACCACATGCGATCAGGGAGACTCCCAGCAGGGCCAAACCCTATGATCCTGGTCCTGCTCTTTAAAATGCTCACAAATAACCCTAGAGGAAGCTGGGTCAGAGCACAACAGAGACTGGGCCCATAGAGCTTTCTTCTTTCTCTCTCTTTCTCAATTTCCTTCTCCCTCTGAATCAGTGCCAGAGTGTGGAGGAGGGAGAGAGAGAATCCCAAACATGGGGCTTGATCTCACAACCCTGAGATCATGACCTGAGCCAAAATCTAGAGTCGGATGCTTAACCAACTGAGCCACCTGAATCAGTGCTTTAGAGTCACTATAACTGCATTAGCTGCTCCAGAAGCTATCCTATAGGCGACTCATTAGGGCAAAAGCTAAGAACATAGAACAGCTTGATGCCCAAATTGCCCAGTTGCCCATACCCTGCCTCCCACGAGGTGTCTGGACTTGGATAGGGCTGTGCAGGGGACACGCTGCCCACAAAGAAAATATGAAAGGAAATTTTCCACTCCTCTCTTCAACCTAGAAGAATCCCCTCTGGGCTCAACTCAGATAACTCACCCCCTGCTGAGAGGGGATTATGCCCATGACAATTCTTGATAATCTTGAAATCTTGAGATATATACAGCAATTATTTTGGGAGCTACAATCTTCTGTCTCTCTCCCCTCCAAAAAACAAATGAAGCTGCTGAAGGATCACAGACATTTATTAAAGATGCATGCAAAGATTTAGACATGAAGATATTTACTAACACTCAGTTATACCAGAAAATTGGAAACAACCTCAATGCCCAATAATGTTCAACTACATTATGGTGCACCCATACACATAGAATACTGTGCAGCTACTAAACATCATGTCAAAAAGTAGATGAAATAACATACTATTAAAAGGAAAAAGCAAGTTAAAAAAGAAGGCGACACACACAAAGAGGGAAGTTTTTCAAAAGATGTGTTAACAGTTATTTTAACTAGTGGAATTATGAACAGATTTTTAATTTTTCTACAGTGATACTTTCGAAATAAGGGATGGACGACAATGAAAACTTAGTTTTGCTAGCCAGAAAGAGAGAGGAAATGCCCCCTCTTTCAAGGCTGTCTTCAGGCACCTTGCTCTGCCAGATGGATATGAAGCCAGTTCTGACCCCACTGTCCAGCTTGCCTAGAGCCCCATGAAGGCTGCCTTGCTCTCGGCAGAACTTCCTTAGTGCCAGGATCCACCTCAAGACAAGTTATTTAAAATGGGGCTGTCCTGGCTAACCTCTCATCTCAAAATACCAAGGGTCACTTCAGCCTAGAAAAAAATGGCAGTGCCAGAGCCCTGTGGGGTTTTGGAGCAGAGTAGCAGCCCTAGCGTGTGAGAGGAACCTCCCTCCCCTCTCCAGGCTTCTTGCCCAAAGGTTTACAGACAGCTCCCTTTCCATCCCACAAGAGGAGACAGGCAGATGAGTCATAGCACTGACTTAGTTTAAAGGAGTATTACTGTGTTCGCAGAAATGGATCTGTTTTATTATCCGTTTCTTGACACCTTACATATAGATAGGCTTTTCCCACCAGACGAGCAAGTTCCTTAAAATCCAACTACTTCCTTAGCTAAAGCTAAGGAATGACCAATGAGACTTAGAAACTTGTGTGTCTGAAAAGCAGCCAGGCTGAAAAGATGTAGTGGAAACACTGAGGAAAGTGGTTTATAACCCTCAGACTCTAGATTCAAGTCTGCAAAGTGATGCCATTCTTCTAAAAATACACAGAGGAACTACGGAAATCCTTTCCTCTTTTCTAAGAGTGTTTCCTTTCCTTCTTTTTCTTTTTAAAGAAATATAGTAGGATTGGCTTGTAAAGGAGATTCACCACCTCAGATTTCACTGTTTTCGTGGGGGTTGATGGTCATAAGATACTATTTTAAGGACTTCCTTCTCTTATACAGATTTTTCCACACTGGGAGGACAGATAAGGTATGTTCCACTAATGTTCTTCATTAAACACACATGCGCGCCAGCAGTCATTTCCCTTTGTCTTGCTATCCCATGACAACAGATTGCATATCATAGGAAACTGGAATGGAGACCTTATTTGGTTTGGATCTCTCTTCTCCATTGTTTAATTCCACATTCAATTTTTTATTCTAGGTCGGCCTCTTTTTTTTTTTTGCAGAAATATACTATGACTGAATATAGGAACAAATAAATGAATAAGTGTTGTTTTTCTGGACTCACATTATACACTTTTCAGAAGCACTTTGACCAGCATCCCCCACCCCCAGTATTTTATCTCTGGGCTGAATGTATTAGTTATTCAGTAAATAACCAATGACTTGATGGGCATATATGTATCATGTGCTCTCCATACCTTGTTTATTGTTAACCAAGTTCCAGTAGTGAGCTTCCCTATTTCCTTTATCGCTGTGATGTACAGATACCTCCGTGGGATTCTGTCTCTCTCACCCTTCAACCTAGACCACCTGCCCATTAAAACAAACAAACAATCATTAAAAAGCTTCTACCAAGTTTCGGGAAAGGAGGTCTAAGGGAACAGAGAAAGTTTCGCATTTCCTGTCGTTGAATCTAGGCTTGGCTTTCAGAGGAAGCTGGATGTCTTTTCAATCTAATATACTCTGTTCTCTGATGCCACCATCCTTGATTTTCCTTAAGAATGCAAAGGTATGGCTTTTTCCGCCATCTTGGAGTCTGTGGAGGCCTGCTGGGAACAGGACTCTTATAACGCCAAATAATGTCTGCAAGGCTGTGGTCCAAGGCCATTTTTGCTGGCTATAAGCGGGGTCTCCGGAACCAGAGGGAGCACACAGCTCTTCTTAAAATCGAAGGTGTTTACGCTCGAGAGGAAACGGAATTCTATCTAGGCAAGAGATGTGCTTATGTGTACAAAGCAAAGAACAACACAGTGACTCCTGGTGGCAAACCAAACAAAACCAGAGTAACCTGGGGAAAAGTAACTCGTGCTCATGGAAACAGTGGCATGGTTCGTGCCAAATTCCGAAGCAACCTTCCTGTTAAAGCCATTGGCCACAGAATCCGTGTGATGCTGTACCCCTCAAGGATTTAAACTTAGTGAAAAGTAAATAAAGGTGTAGATTTGTTCTCTTGTATTTTTGTTAAAAAAAAAAAAAAAGAATGCAAAGCTATGGGGCACCTGGGTGGCTCAGTCAGTTAGACATCTGACTCTTGATTTCAGCTCAGGTCACCATCTCAGGGTCCTGAGTTCCAACCTTGCCTGGAGCTCTGCACTCAAAACAGGGTCTGCTTGGGATTCTCTCTCCTTCTCCTTCAGCCCCTCCCCCCACTGGCAAGCACGCTAAATAATTAATTTTTTTAAATCTTAAAAAAAAAGAATGCAAAACTATGATGGCAAACTTTTTAAAGGATCCCAGCTATTTATTTTTTGAGTATCAACTTTTACACAAATGTTGCCATTACTTTTTTCTTTTCATTTAAAAATGTGATTTTAAAATATTTTTCCTAAATGGGACCCATTAGATCTGAGAAGTAATGTTCTTCCCACTTATCAGACATCAACTGTGTGTCAGGCATTGAGGAATAGCTTCCACACTCATTATTTCATTTACTCCCTTACAACCACCCTATGAAGGAGATGCCAACACATGAGGGAACAGAGAGGTTAAGCCATTTGCCCAAGATCACACATCTAGTATGGGACTCTTCTGACTGTTCCACAGAAACCCATCCAACTTTTGTCACCTAAAGCCCACGAGTTTGGCCACCTAGAAAATGTTTTCTGAGGACGCAAAGTAGAACTATATTTGTACTCTGTGAAACCCATACCTTCACTGAAGGAGGCAGCCCTCAGGTAGCCAAGAGGCCAAACTGCCTTGTGACTCTATACCCTACCAGTTAGGAGCAGGTGTGGAGATCAGATAAGCCTGATTTCAAGTCCCAGCTCACCCACTTACTGGACGTGCGACCACAAGAAAATTATTTGCTATCCCTGAAATCCGGCTTCCACATGTATAAAATGGGGATACTAATATAGGTCGAATTCTATGAAATTGCCAACTTCCAGCTAATTTTGAACTCCAAAAAAGCATCTGCACGTGGTTCAACCCAAACTCTTCACTGAGTCACTGTACAGCTTAAACAAGCCCGCATAGGAAAACAAATGGCGCTTTTTAGTGGACTTTCTCCTCCTGACTTCATTTTGCTCACGTCAATAAAGTTAGTTTGCTTTTTCTGTGGCACTTTATGTACAGAGAAGCTGGCCTGACGTTACGTTAGCATTGGGAGTTGATAATTCAGGGAGACAGTACGACTGCACGGATCCTTGAGAATTAACAACCCACAATCTCCTGATCTCCTGAGGCCTTACTGCTCCTGCTCAGGGCGTTTTCCCCCTTCGTTTTGTCTCTTAATTACTAAGTAAATTCACAAATACCTCTTTTTAGAAAGTGAAAGGGTAGGGGCTTTGGAGCATGTTGCGCACTCCTTGTTAAGACGAGGCTGAAAATTCCATTCTTGGCCCGAGTCGGTGGGAGCGAAGTGGCGGGGCCGCGGCGGGCAAGGCGTGTCCGCTGCGCGCGACGGCTCCCTGCTCGGCCCCGCCCCGCTCCGCTCCGCTCTGCCGCCGCCCCGGCCGCCCCGCCCACGCGGGGAAGAAGCGCCGCCGGAGCGAGCGTACCTGCCGAGTGCTGTTCACTTCCTCGCCAGGTGCTAGGCCCTGCTCTCGGCTCCTCACGTGCATTCTTAATTTCCTCCCCAACAACATTCCCGGTAAAAGGCAACTGTCATTTCCCCATCTACCAAGTGAGGAAACACCTCAGGGAGAGTGAGTCTCTCGCCTCAGGTCCCCGAGCGGTGGACTAGGACTCCAAACCGGGCAGCCCCGGGACTCCCACACGGAACCTCTCTTTTTTCTCTTTGGGTAGAGGCGCTTTTTTGCCTCAAAATCCTCCCAACTTGGCCATCCGCAAGAGACCGCGCTCGGCCTCGCCTACCGGCAGGACCTCGCCGCGCGCCTCAAGTCCAGGGCGCCGGGCGCCGGGCGCCCGGCGCGGGGCGCGGGTAGGAGGAGCGGCACCGCCCCCGGGGTATTTAAGCCCCGTCTGGAGCCCGCGGGGCCGGACGCTCCCGCTCTTCCCAGCTCGCGCCTCCCCTCCCCCTCCCCGCTCTCTCCCCGCGCGCCCCCACCCTCCGCCCCGCGCGCCCCCACCCTCCGCCCCGCGCTCGCCTGGCGCGCAGGCACCGGCCGGCAGGGCGCGGAGAGCGGGGCGCGGGTGGCGCTCGCCTCTGCGGAGCCGCCCCCCGGCCGCCGCCGCCGCGCATTGCCCAGCCCGTGCCGCCAGGACTGCCGCCGCCCGGCTGCCCGCACCGAGTACGCCGCGGCAGCGGGAGCCCGGACGCCGGCCCCTAGCGCCCCGCAGACGGGCGGGCGGCTGTGGACGTCCGGCCAGCAGCCCGCAGCATGGATTCGGATTCCGGCGAGCAGAGTGAGGGCGAGCCAGTGACCGCGTCAGGTACCGAGGGGCCGCGGCAGCCCAGCCGGGAGGGCCGGGGCCGGGAGGAGGGAAGGCCGGGGCAGGAAATCGGAGTATTTCTCGGAGCTGCCGGGCGGGAGGCCGATCCCTTCCAGGCCAGGACCCGGGATTGCTCCGCGCTGAGTTTGCTGTGAGGCTTTCCACTGCACTTGGGCGCGCGGGAGGGAGAAGAGGTACATCTGCGGGTGGCTCTCCGCGCAGCTGCGTCCTGCAGCGGGCTCGGGTCGCCCGGGCTGGGTGGGGGTGGGGAAGGGTTCGCGAAATCCGCGTCCTGTAGTTTGCTGCAGCGAGGGTTGCAACACATCTGCCCCTTTGAAATAACTTTCCGAGCGCCGACCCCGTCCTCGAACCCGGGCGCCAGGGACGCTGAGGAACAGGTGACCCGGTCGAAGGCGTGACAGGGGACTACGGGAAGGAAAGGACCCGCGGGTGGACGGGCAGGGGTCAAACCACAGCTAGTGGCTGCGGTTCCCGAGGCGGTGCAGAGGGGTTCGTCCATCGCTGCCCCGTACAGGCAGAAGAGGTCCCTTCGGAGGGGTCCGGGAACACAGCCGCGGGGCAGGGGGGGAGGGGGCGCGGGAGCCGGGCTTCGCCTTTAAGAGGCGCCGCCGGCTTTTCACAATCGATAGTTATCGAAGCAATGGGTGGATGCTTACTTTGGAAAAAAATGAATGTCCTCCCCCGCCTCTTCCTGATACTGAGCAACAGGAGGAAGCCACCCACAGTCTTGGGTCTACTTACGGCTGGGCTCTGCCCACCTCCACCGGCCTGCTCCACCCGCCGCCCAGGGGTCCACACACCGGAGACCTGATCGCCCTCCCCACCTGTCCCCGGCTCCCGGGACCCTCGGGGCCCTGAAGGCTAGCCGCGGCCGGCCGGCAGACATGTGACCTGAGGGCTGGGACCCTCCTGGTACAGACCCGAGGTCCTCGACTAGTCCCCACTCTTACCTATGTCACACCAGCATCCTGAGAGTGGGGACCAAGTGCCAGGAGGCACTATCAGCCCAGGCGTGGCTGTAGGAAAGGCAGGCTCAGGAACCACGCAGGACAGCGCCAGGCACTGTGCCAAAGGCCCTACATAGATGATTCCCCTTAATCTTCACAGCATCTAGCCAGGTGGTTATTAGCTCCATTTTACAGAAGCCCACAGAGGCTAAGTGGCTTACCCATGTATCACAGCAGGGAGTAGCCAAGGTCTACTTGATAGGATAGGATTCCCTATTTACTCTATGGTACCCCTCAGCCTCTCACAGGGTGGCTGTGGTCAACACCTTTTTGAGTGGGTGGGAAGAGATGAGGCTGGCCAAGAGGAAGGGTGGCATTACCAAGATGCCTTTGTGAGGATTCCCGTGTGTGTGCAAGGGCCACCTCCTTTGTGCAGGTAGGTGTGGAGATAACTAATTAACCTGAGCCCTTTGCCTACTTGTATGTTTCTGTGACTAGGAAGCACCAAGATTTTGTTTCACAGGGGGCTTGTTGATCTCCTAACATCTTTTTAAAGTTCCAGTGGGTGTTTATGTGTGTATCTAAGTATACCTGGAGGGGCGCCTGGGTGGCTCAGTCATTAAGCGTCTGCCTTCTGCTCAGGTCATGATCCCAGGGTCCTAGCCCCACATCAGGCTCCCTGCTGGGGGTCGGGAGGTAGGCCTGCTTCTCCCTTTCCCACTCCCCCTGCTTATGTTCCCTCTCTCACTGTCTCGCTCTCTGTCAAAAAGTAAATAAAATCTTTTTTTAAAAAGTATATCTGGAAAGCTGGGGTGTGGTTGGTAGGGGCCTGCTGACCTTGACACTTTACTGTCTCAAAATCCCAGGAACTAACACGCTGTCCCCACCCCACCCTCAGATCTCTTATGCAGGTTGATGTTTGAAGGAGAGGAGAAGGAAGCTTAGAGAAAGAAGAGGGAGGAGAAGGGAGAGGAGATACCCCAGAAGAGTTGGTGCTTGGGTGAAAGGGGGGGGGAAGGAGTTCTCAAGGGTCCTGTTTCTTCTCCCCCAAGCCTGCCCAGCCCGGAGTATCCCGGATGTGTGCATGTCCATTTGTGTCAGGCCTCTGCACTGAGCGCTGAGGTCAGATGGGTCCTCTGAAGAATAGGGCAGCCAACTCTGTGAGCTGTCACCATGTGTTTGCACCTTGCTGTTTTCTACAGTCATTTCTCCTTTTCTGTGAGCACATGAATCTCTCAAGCTGAACATTTAATTGACTATCACAAGCCATTCTTCTAAATGGCATTCCATCTCATTCTCAGTCTTAAACTATTTTTCGTGACAAAGCTTCAGAACTAAATGCTAATTCATTGCCTTGCTGTAGCTGCATCCTGTCAAATGGAAACCCTTGTTGTGACTTCAGATACAGGTTAAATGACAGGTATGTTATCCTTAGGGGTTGACCTTTCTCTCTATAAGGAATGAGGCCTTCATCTATGGACCTGTGTCTGTGCAAGCTGGATGCGTTTGTAACCGCGGACAACAGAGAAGCGGGACCTCTTGGAGTATTCATCGTGTGTGTGTGTCTGTGTGTACCTACCTCTTAGGGAGTTGAGATGTAAGGGCTGCATCCTCCTGAGTGGCCTTCCCTTCTCAGACTTGCAAAGAAAAAAAAGCCCTGCCTTGAGATGTACCCTATTAAGGTCAAGAGCCTGGACTCTGGAATCAGAAAGACCTAGGTTTCATTCTCTACCTAACGCAAGTTACTTAACCTCTCCAAACCTGTTTCTCCCTCTGTGAAATGGGGATAATACTAGTACCACAAGGAGGTTGTGAGGATTAAATAAAATACCACATGAAAAGTGTTCCCGGTAATCATTCAGTACATGGTAGCTGCTGCGTTGTTTATCACCTGACTGGATTATTTGTTATAAGAATACTGCTAAATAATATACTCCGGTGCTTTATAAAATGTAAATCAGTAGGCGTGTTTAACACAATTAGTATTATTGTCATTATTATCATATTAATGTAATTGAGCAGGTTTGTTTTGAATTTTCTCTTTTTCATTCTCTCATTCTCTCTGGGGTATGTGTGTGTGGGTGTGGGTGTGCACACAGGCGTGTGTGTGTGTGTGTGTGTGTGTGTGTGTGTGTGTGTGTTTGCTTGTTGGTTTGGGGGAGGTTATCGTTACCTCTTCTTATCCTCCTCATCTGCCAGCTCAAGGCATGAAGATGAGGACATTCAAAACTACTACTTTCACTCCCCTTTTCCTTTAGCTGTAGGTAAAGTTGTACAAAGCAGAGAACCCCTTACCCAACCCACCAGCTAACTTGGAGATAGCCACTTTCATGCCATTTCAAATAAAAGAAGAGGAGGTAACCCTTCCCAACCAGTGAACCGTTTTCCTTCAAGGTAGCAGGAGGCCCAGGAAGTCCTCGTCATTCCCCTTCCATTTTTACCCATCTCAGTCACCTTCCCAGTTACAAATTGGCAGAAGAGTGAGAAAGTCTCCAAGGACCACCTACTCTTTACTGTACCCCTTTCAAGAGACTTTTCCGAAGATCTCCCCAGTGCCTGCAGTGCACTTATCAAGCGATGCAACCCTCTGCATATGAGGGTGAAGGGGGGAGATGAAATTTGTCTCGAGCTGCATTTTCTGTTTTTCCGGAAGCATAGGATGATGCTTCTATATCATTCTGCTGCCTGAAACTCTAGTCTGCCTTTCTGTCATTTTGGGTTCTTTCTATGATTAGGAAAGAGGCAGGGTTTATGGAACACTGGATTCATTCCAGAGACCCAACTTGGCAGTCTGTCGTTTGGCAAACCCACCATCCATCTCTCAGAAATCCTAGCACTTGGTATATTAACTTGACAGTGATTAAGAGTCTTTCCTAAGAAGCAACAAGCGAGTAAACATTAGCGGTGTCAGCTTTTTCCTTTTTTGCCTTGTAAGACAAAGATAGTCTACCCAGCTGAGGGCAAACAAGCTCCTTCTACCCACAGCTAGATGGTCCAGGGCATTCAAGCTGGTGGGGCTTCACAGCTGGGCAAGTGCTACAGAAAAGCATTTCCATGCAATGGAGTCGAGATGTGGTAGGGGAGCTTCAAGACAGTAAAAGAAATGGGAAAAAAGCAGGCCCCTAACCCTGCCTTTGCCATCTCTCCCATCGCCTAGGTCCTAAGCTTGGTTTGTGTGAACAAAGTGGCAAGGTGGATTAGGGAGATAGGATTCAAGTGGGTAGGATTCAATAGGTGGCCAAGAAGAGGAAAGGTGTTCCAGAAGTCAGACACCACTTGCGCAAAGGCACAAATAAGCAAGGGGGTTACTGGAGTGGAGGGCATATACTAGGAAGTACTGGGAAATAAAGTGACAGGAGTGTAGGGAGGGCCACATAGAAGAGGGTCTTAGTGACTGGTCCTGAGATGCCAGAGGAGCCCCTGTTAAGCTGATTGTTGTGCAGAGACAGGACTGACCGAGAGCTGGGTTTGCAGGAGCCACATCTGACAGACACGGAGTGTGGGCCTGCCCAGCTTGGAGCCTCGGCGACCAGGGTTGGCCACGGTATCGGAGCAAGTGGTAACGCTAAGGCGAGGCAGAAGAGGAAGGATGCAAGTGCCATTTCAGAGAAGCAAACAACAGAAGTTGCTGACAAACTGTATAAAAGCAGTGCAAGGAGAGGGAGAGTGGAAGGAGACTGGCGTGTTGAGTTGGGGTGAGGGCCGGGAAATGCGGGAGGTGGACTCCCCCACCCAGGCTTCCCAGCCCCCCCTTCTTTCCATCAGGCACTTAGCGGTGATGTTTTGTTTAAAGCCATTTTCCCCTGTAAAAATAAACCATGTTAGGGCACTGGCTTCAGGGGACTGTGAGGTTCTGGAGTTGGTTGATCCTCATTGTTAGATTCCTCGTGGAGACTGTTGAATAACCTTTGTTGACTGAAAGATTGACAATTGATGGGCTGGCCAACCTGGGATGGAGAGCATCTGGGGATGAGGTATCACTTGCCTATTAGTCACTGTCCTGTGTCTTGTTCCTGTTTGTGGACGTTTTCAGGGGCCTCTGCCTTGTCCACACAGTGTCCTGTGACTGCTTTAAGGGGTCAGGACCTTGTCTTGTGCTTTCATGTTCCTCAGATTTTATGGGCATAATAAATGAATGCGCATCTTGAGGAGCCTCGTGGGAACTCTGCACTGAAAGATCAGACAGCGAGAAACCTTTCCTATATGGTGGAACTGCCAAAGCTTTCCTTCAGTGTTTTGTTTTGCTTCAGTGTTTTAAGATTTCTAGTACTGTCTGGGACCCTGTGTTGGAAAAGTATGGGGAAGGCAGAGAGATAAGGACACCGTCCATTCTGTCTTCCAGGGCTTAAGATCAGATGGAGAGATAGGACACATATACTGGTGGACACAACCTTACACCAGTGCATGAAGACTCCTGGCCCTGGGACTATACCCCGGCCAAATCTCTGTTGTCTTAATAACAGCCACTTTCCATTGTGTGCTTTATGGTTATTCTTATACATATCTCATCTCTTATACTGGATTGTTAGCTCCCTAAGGGCAAGGATTGGGTCATTTTCACCTGTATCACCTCCCACCAACACGATGGATCCTTGAACACACTAGTAGGTTTCTGGCTGGCTGGCTGGCTGGCTGGATGCATGCCTGCTTGGATAAGTCAATACAGGCATAGCTCAGAGATATTGCAGGTTCAGTTCCAGACCACTGCAATAAAGCAAATATTGCAATAAAGGTAGTCCAATGAATTTTTAGGTTCCCCAATGCATATGAAAGTCACATTTACACTGTATCATAGTCTCTTAAGTGTGCAATTGCATGATATCTTTAAAAAAACAATTTACATACCTTAATTTAAAAATACTTTATTGCCGGGGCGCCTGGGTGGCACAGTCAGTTAAGTGTCTGACTCTTGATTTCAGCTCAGGTCATGATCTAAGGGTGGTGAGATGGAGCCCCACGTGGGGCTCTGTGTTGGCTGTGAAGCCTGCTTAAGATTTTTTCTTTGTCCCACCCCCCCCAGAAAATTTTTAAAAAATACTACTTTATTGCTAAAAAATACCATAATCTGAGCTTTAGTGAGCCATAATCACTGATCACAGATCACCATAACAAATGTTAATAATAATTTAGAAGTTTGAAATATTGCAAAAGTTACCAAAATGTGACACAGAGACATAAAGTGAGCAAATGCTGTTGGGAAAATGGCACTGCTAGACTTGCTCCACCAGGGTTGCCACAAACCTTCAGTTCAGGAAAAAAAAAAAATCTGCGAAGTGCAACAAAACGAGGTATGTGTGTTTATGGATGGATGGTTGGATGGATGGATAGATGCTGTTGTAGGCTGGTTCCCCAGGAAGCAGACTCTGTGATAGAGGTTGGCATGCAGTGGGTTTATTTGGGGAAGGAAAGGAGAGGGGAGGGACGCTGGACTGGGCAGAGTGAGAAGCTGAGCTGCAGTGCACACCCAACAACAGCCTCCAGCTCTGGAGCTAGAATAGCCCTTCAGAACTGTTCTGAGTTGGGGTTCAGGGCCAGGCCTTCATGTCCCCTTATACAATGGTCAGTGAGTCATAGATGCAGGCCATCCCAAGGAACAGGGTATGAGCTTGGGTGCAGCTTGGGCTATCTGCAAGCCCCCAGCAGCCTGTGACATGCTTGGCCGTTCATTCTCCAGGAGGAACCAGGGCAGTATATTGCAACAGGTGGTCCCCAGAATTCTTCAGGAATTGTTCATTAGGGATGGCAGCCCTGTCTACTGGCAAAGCTCAGGGGATAGTCGTTGAGCTATACATTTTGTCTAGACCTCACTAGGACAGTTTAGATTGCCAGATGAAATTAGCCATTCTAGACCTCATAGTTCTGCACCCACTTGTTCAATCCAGTCAATCCAAGAGATAATGGCTGATCATCTGTTTTGTGTTCAGAGTGGTACAGGGTGCTCTGGTGGCATTGAAAAATGGAATTCGATGGGACCCTGCCCTCTAGAAATTTGCAGCTGTGTTGGGGAGAGAAAACACCCACCCAAAACTGAATCTGCCAGATGGTGGCATCAGCAGTAAATGCTGTAGGATTTGGAGCACGGGGCATTGTGGTTTGGAGTTCTGGTGGGGAGGCTTCATGGAGGAGATGGGCCTTGAGGGTAGCCTTGAAGGAGTGAAAGATTTAGATGGGGGAGAAGAAAGAGAAGGTGGCAAGGCCAGGAGACTGTGAGGAGCTTGGCCTGACCCAGTGGGGATGTCCCTAGTGGACTAGTGGGACAAGGGAGCTGTCATGCTTAAAAGGTAAAATTGGGTGTCGTGGTGGTGCTTGTAGCCAACGTGTAAGTTTCTAGAGATAGAACGAGAATATGTGTGAGTGTGTAAATATAAAGCCTTATTTCCTATGCTATTTTTCTCTTAAAAAATATGGCACCTGTTTTTTTATTTGTCAGCAAAACCAAATTATAGTCACACTTTCCGTTAGCACTCTTCTCTAACTGGTTCCTTTTCCTCCAGAGTTACCATTGGCTCCCACTTAAATCACATGCAGATCTCTATAAAGACACTATATACATAATTTGGTTTTGTTTTTTTCAGTCATTTGGCCTCCAACTCTTTATGTAAAATGCCTGGGTAGGTGAGTGTTTGGACTGTATTCTGTGCAAGTATAGAAATAAATGATAAAGAAGAATTTAAAAAACAAGTTTCCTCTGACAACCTAATCTAAGAAAACATATAAGGAGAGTGAGCACCCTTGTCCCCCACATATATTAAGGCAAGCCAAAAAATCGATTACTTTTTTATACATCAGAAATGGAGTTTTTTAAGCAGTTGCATGGTCCAAATTCTGATGCTGCCTTCGAACAGTCTTCATGTTCATACTGGGTTTCCTAAACATCCTTGCCTGGGAATAAATTTGAGCCTGTTCATGGAAAATCTAGTGTGCAGACTATAAAAATGGAAGGCTTGGCGGCACAGAAAGTGCTAGACACACCCTAATAGAAACCAGTATTTTGTAACTCGGTTCTCCAGAAAAAAAAAGAGGAGACACTTTGGCGGTGTCCAAATACTGGTTTAAACTGTTGGAAAACCACAGGAGCAGCTGCTAGCTTGTAGGGTCTCTTTTCAAAAGTAAAATATGCAGGGCGCCTGGGTGGCTCAGTCGTTAAGTGTCTGCCTTTGGCTCAGGTCATGATCCCAGGGTCCTGGGATCAAGCCCCGCATCAAGCCCTACCTTGAGCCCGGCCTTGAGCCCCGAGCCCCGCATCGGGCTCCCTGCTCAGTGGGGAGCCTGCTTCTCCCTCTCCCACTCCCCCTGCTTGTGTTCCCTCTCTTGCTGTGTCTCTCTCTGTCAAATAAATAAATAAAATCTTTAAAAAAAAAAAAAGTAAAATATGCTTTCTGTGAAACTGGTCTAACCCTGAAAGGAAACATTTTGGTGATACAGTATTACGGAGATTCCTAGTTGATATTTTTTATAGTAAAGGCATCCAATTTCATGCGCGAGAGGAAATTCTGTCAAGGGCTGTTCTGGTGAGCATGCACATCTAGCAGGCCTGATCTGGGGCCTGTGGGTTATGCTGGGAAGGTAAACAGAAATTTCGGCATAGAACATGGGAGGGAGATGGTGGGGCCGTCTGCAGGGCAGGTCTGGGCAGCAGCTCTGTCTACCACGTTCCAGTCTGCTTCCTTGGTTTTCTGAGGATAACACTGAGACAGTCAGGGAGACAAGACTGGGGTTGGGGTGATAGAGGAGAGGACATGGGGTTTAAGAAATTGTGGCAAATATCAAACAAGATGAGAAACTGTGAGGATGGTCTTTGCCAGCCAGAGTCCGGTCCCAGAGGGCTAGTGTGGAATGCAAAATAATAGTGATGTTTTGAATTTTACTTATTTCATGTTAACTGAGCACATACAATGTGTTCGAGATTGGATTGATTGTTTATGTGCTGTTTAACCCTTATGCTAGCCTTCTGGGATGGGTACTAGAAGTAACTTCATTTTATAAACCAGGAAACTGAAGCACAGAGAGGTTAAGTAACTTGCTCTGGGATGTGTAGCCTGTCAGTGGATGTGAAGTCAGGTTAATTCCAGCTGTTCTTGTATGAGGTAGATTAGGTAGGTGGATGGATACCACCAGGCTCCTTTGTATCCCCAACCAGCTCCCACAGGGTCCAGAACCCTGACCATCAGGTTCCTTCATGAGGCTCCGTCTGTTAGGACATTCCATCTCCAGAAGGCCCTGTGTTAAGCAGCAGACATTACCTGCATTAGCCCAATAGCACATGGGTAAGGGTTGGCTGGCACAGATTCAATCTGATTCAGTAGCACATGGGCAAGGATTGGCTAGAGCTGGTGAAGGGTGTTTTGGGAGGGAAGTTGGGGAGAGGGGCACAAAGCTTCTGCCAGGGAGAGAAGGTCATAGAAGGACTCTGCAGCTGTGCACATCCCCAGAGCCATGGGACGTAGCTGTATGTAGTGAATCTAGCAAACACTGAGACGAGAGAAGGATTGAAAAGCAAAGTCAGGAGAGGTGCTGAAGACAGACAAACATTCCTTTTATCAGAGTGTACTTAAGCTGGGTCCTCAGGCACTTTTTTCCCCCACTCCAGCATTAAATCATCTCAGATATAGAATTCCCAGGGCATGGTGACCTGTTGGATTCGAGGACGAGCGAAAACTCAAGGATGATCCTGCCTCACAGTGAAAAGAAGTCGAGATTCAGAGCTAGATGACTGGGGTTTGGATGTCCGGGGCAATCTCTTACTTGCTGCCTTTTAGTAACGTTAGTTTCTGACCAAAGGAATGCAAACTCATGGTAGAATATGTAAAAAAAAAAAAAAAAAAAAAAAAGTACAAAGAAGAAAATTAGATTGAGTCCTAAGAATAGATGTGCTTTTCCGAAGCCAAAAAGCAATCCTGAAAAGATGCAAGGGAGCTTTATTTGGGGATGGAGCGGGCTTTTTAAGAGAACAAAAGCCCCCCTTCTGCTTTGTTTTTGTGGGGACACTAAAAACTGGTTGTGTTGCCAGGTGGTGTCAGAACCAGAACTGGAGGCCAGATCCTCTGGTTCCTCTGTCCTTCCCAGAAGACATACATAATTTTTTTTAAAAGATCAGAGTTATTCTGGATGTTGGGATATCAAAGGGACCCCTGCTCTGTGTCCTTCCAACATTTTGTCCTGGGTTCTTGCTGCCCCCTCCCCACCAGGCACATCTGCCCAGAAGTCAGGCCACCACAGGCCCACACCAGGCCTTACCCTTCTGCCTGGTGCACTCCTCCCCCACAGTCGGGAAAGCCCTACACAGAGCCCTCAGAGGATTTTTATATTTTTTAATAGCCAAAACATATTTACTAGGTTTTATAGATGCCCAGTGACAATTGCAAAGGTTAATTTACTTTTGAGTTTAATAGCTACCAGCTTCAGGGATAGATTTATTGACCTCTAGTTCTCCAATTATATTTTTTTATCTTTGGTTAGATTGACTGTTTTTGTAAGGAAACAGTGAAAGTTGTTCATCTGTGTTAACATTTCTACCCTTAGGATTTAACTTCATAATTCAGTGATTCAATCTCAGTGAAACAGTTAATACAGAGTCAACTTTTAGAGAGCCCAGAGCAGTATCCGATGGGAATTCAACAATAATTTCTTGACTTTTTTTTTTCCTTTCGACTTCTGCAACTATATATAATCCTGGTTTTCCTGCACCTTTCCTCCGTTGCTCCTCCTGTGTCCATCATTAATGCTTTCTTCCTACCTATGTCTCCTCAGGTTGAGCCCTCAGCCTGGTCTTTTCTGACAATACACTTTCATTTGGGAGAGATCATCCGTTCTCCCGGTGCAAAGCCAAAAATTCCCAAAGCTGCAGTCTCACCCGGTCCTGTCTCCCAAGCAAGAATCCTGCCTTGCAGGGACCTCTCCTCCTCACTGGCCAGAAGGCCCCTCAGCTCAGCACCTCCACACCCAGACCATTCCCTCTCCCTCAGCTTTGCCCAGCTCTTCTGTGGCTTCCTCGGCCACCAAGTCGAACAACGGTAAAGTCATAAGAACAATGAAATATCCCATACACTTGATCCATGGCAAAACCAGGACATGGATAAAGTAGGTATTATTATTCTTGGTTTACAGATGAAGACACAGAATCAGAGATTACCCCAAATCACAAAACAGGTGCTGAGTTTTCACTATTGAAAACTGTACCCCCCAAGATGGGGGCAGCAACAAACCTAGGTATCCAACCTAAAAAACAATATTCAGCCAGAGAGCTACTGAACGATTAAATATATAATGACATTTCCACACAGCAGAATATTATTCAGCTGTTAAGAGAAATTAATTTGAAGAACATCTAATAATATAGGGAAGAGTTTGCATTATAGTGGATAAAGAAAACTGGATAATCTGTGATCCCACTTGTGCTACATACATGCATATACACACATATTATATGTACATATATTTATACACACACACCCATATGTACATACACATACATTCCTTTTTATAGAGAAAAGGGGAGGAGACTCCCTTCCATTCATTCATACACATAAACTTTTAACTTTATAATGCTGGAACAGAATTAACCATTCTGTATGATGAGTTTATGGGTACTTATAATTTCCTTCTTTGTACTTTTCTTCCAGATATTTCTGCAATGAGTATGTATAACTTTCAGCAGGAAATGTTTTTTTAAGAGCAACAATCAAGTGAGATCCAAGGGCCTAGTCCACTGCTCATCCTGTGGGCTTTGTTGTAGTTTCGTCCCAGTTCTTCCCTCCATCTTCTTCCCTGAAACTAGTTCTTCTCTCACTTGCCTGTGATCTTCTTTCACCTCAAACCAGTCCTTCCTGAGTCCCTCTCAGGGCTTCTCCTGGTGGGGGGCATGTTCCAGGCTTCTCTCCTCAGCCCTCTTCCTGCTCACCCATTGCCCGGGCTTTGGCTCCCCCTGTCCTTGGTGCCTCCCCCACATCACTCTGTCCCATCTGGGCCCACCCGGCCTAGGCCTTGTGGGCCCTTGTGCCATGAAGAGGAAGTGTGGACCGTCAGAGTGGGTAATGAGCTCATAGATTTGGGGCCCAGACTCTGGCACAAGGCACCAGAGCCTCTCAAGCCGAATGCAGTGCTGGAATGAGTTTGCTGACTCAGCCATCTTGGCCCTTGAACGTGGCCTCACTGTCGCTAGCTGATTGTCATTGTGTGCACCTGGCATCCCTGACCCTCATTCCCTCCATGACCCTTTCTCTGTCCCTGACCTCTATCCCAAATATGAATGACTTTCACCTTTCCTCTTTTTCATTTACACATTGATTTTGTGTCTTTATTACTTTTACAATTAGTAAAAAAGAGGGGTGAGCGTTTAAAATCCTGTTATAGCAGGATTACTAGTTTTTAGGTAGTATTGGTCTGCTACCGCCATTGGTCCGCCATTCCAAAAAAAATTATTATTGAGGAGTTGTATGATATTAAATATAATGTGTATCTATTTCCAAAGGAATTAGAAATTTAATTAAAGATTTCTTGTGCATCTTGGAGCTGAAAATAGACATCGTGGCCCCAATATTCTTTACTGCCTCCCTATCTCCACCTTATTCTAATCTAGCCAACCAAATAGGGGTAGGAAGCTTATAGGAAACAGAAGTGCTAACCATTTAGATTCACGTTTATTAGAATTTTTAACCTAGTTTTAAACTAGCTAGGGCTAATGGTATTCCCCATCAGCCACAATTTTGTCTACTCTCTTGGTTTATATTATACAAAATGATTATTTTTACCTCTTTTCAGATATAAAAATATATATTGACTATGTATTTTCACGCTTCCAGAAAAGTTCATCCTCCCATTAAAAAAAAAAATTACTTAATTTTCAAGTGGAAAGCAGTATCAGTTCTTTATTAAACAGCCGTATCTCCTTCTTATCAATTGTGAGTGAATATAACCACTGTGATTTTTAAAAGAGAGATCAGGAAATAGGAAAGGCAGAATAATCAAGATAAGAGTGAATTCTTAGAGAAAGTAGGCATTTATGCCAAGAATGATAGATGATAGATACATCCTAAGACCAGCGTTTGTAGTAAGCACCCAGGTGTTATCTCCAGAAAGCTGTCACCGAATACCCCACCCCGGGCTTTCCATTCACCCCAGGAGGGAGGTCAGTGATGGACTGAAGCTCATGGGTGGGATGAAGATGTCTCGTTCCAACCATCCTTGGGTTTTGTTTGTTTCATTTTTGTTAAAAAAGAAAAAAAAATCTCCACATAAAAAGAGCTCTGCCAAATTGTCATAACCCAATGAGAGTAACTGGAGTCTGAGCAAAGTCTGAAGATGGTTGATAATTAGGGGCCAAGACTGTCTTAAGGCAGGCTGGAGGCCGGCAAGGACGAAGGGCAGCTGGTCTGGACATAAGGAGGTCAAGTCATGTGGCAGGGAGGCCAGGGGGGCAGGGGTCACAAGAAGGGCCATTCTCTTGAGTTGCTAGGCCAGCGGCGGGCCTGCCAGTCATGGCTGCCCAGCCTTCTTGGGCCTCTTCACCTGGAGGGTGGTCCCTCTTAAAGAGTCCAACACTTTGAGAAAAGCTGGCTCCCCAGCAGGGGCCTCCTGACCTCTTACCTCCTGCCCAGAAGCAAGTCCTCCCTCTCTCCTCTCCCCTTCTGTCCTGTCTGCCGGGCCCCAAATCTCTGCCTCATCCTTGATGCTCCCCTTCCCTGCAGCCTCTCCTACCCAGGTGGTTCTCTCCATTTCCTCTGCCTGGGCCCCGCACTCACCTCACAAGCCCTCCTGGGCATTGGAGGGACGAAGGCAGGGGAAACTCTGAGACCTGTGGCCATGACTGGTCATGAAGCAGAGATCTTAAAACTTTCAGAGAAAATAACCAGGCCCTTTTACCAATGGACTAGTTTCCCAAGCAGCAACACCAAGAGCTAAACAACAGTGGTACAATGCCTTTGAATTCTAAAGGGGAAGGATTTCCCAGGTAGAGTTCTGAATGCCGCCAAACCATCAGTTGTGCGTGTGGGTGGAATAAAGTCATTGTAAGACACATTTGGTCTCCAGAAAATTACCCTACCGTGTTCCCTTCCTTATAGGCTGCTGGATCAGGAGTCAGCCAGCTGAGGCCCCCCTGTTTTTGGATGGCCCACAAGCATGTTTACTTTTTTATTTAATGGTTACATTTAAATGGTTCTATAAGTACCCACATATATTTTGCCTTTTGGCCCTTTATTTCGGGCTCTTGCAGGTAGTTTGCTGATGTCTGTGCTCCTCAAAGTGTTCCACTGAAATGGGGTGTAAAGTTAAGAAATAAGAAGCCATGAGATGGGCACAGGAGAGAAGGGAGGAAGGATGGAGGGAGAAGCAGGGTGGCGGCCTAGCACGGGCTTAGAGGGAGAGGTGCTCAGACTTGAGCCAGCACACAGAGCTCCCCGAGGAATCTCCAAGAAAGAAAATTAAAGGAAAAGATGAGTTGATGTGTCTGAACCCATTGAGAACGTTGTATTCTGCTAGGAACTTTGGGAGTGAATTAGTGCTAGGTAGGTAGAAAACTAACCGAAAGAAAAACAAGGCAGTGTTTAACTCCTGAGAAAACAAGATGAGTAAGAAAGGAAATGCAGTCATGGAAGTGATAGAGCATACATGAGTCAGCTACGAATGGTATCCAAGTCATGGTAGTGTAAATCACTGATGTTTGATTTAATCAAATATTATAATAGAACTAAATGGGAAGGTGGAAGGAGAAATGAATGGGAAGAGAGCTAATTTCTTGCCTTCCATTATAGGAAGTTAAAAGCAAATAAAGTCGAGGACTAACAGGATAACATGTAATTTAAATATAAAGAGGTAATTATTAGTTGAAACAGCTAAAAGAGTTTGAAGTATTTTGCCGTGAAGAGCCAGCATCCGAAGTGGGCCAGAGGATGCTGCATTTTGGATAAGCCCTAGGATGACTTGACTTTTAAAATAATGTACCTGTATCACTTTGAAAATAGATTTCTAAAATAACAAAACAAAAAGGAAACGTGACCGGTGAGCCCAAGGAGTGATGTCCTGGCAAGGATGCCTGGGTGGGAAGGAGGCGCAGTGGGGGTGACCTCAGGCCCCTGGCCAGAGGAGGCAGGCTTCAGTGCCCCCCGGGGCCACGCTGGTTCTGATTATTGTTATTGCTCCTGACATAAGTGCGAAGACATTTCAGTAAAATGTCAAGACTGATAGCCATTTGTTCACGCAGTGAACATTCTCTGTGTTTCAATCCCTGGCTGGAGCCTTGGGGATGAATACAGGAATGATTCCTGCCGCCCAGCGGCTTACAGACGGCAGTACATGACGTCACTCATCCAGCTGGTGTATGATGGCTCTGCGCTGTGATGAGTATACCAGAGGGAAATGCGGTTGCAGGGACGCGTGCTCAGAGGTCAGAAGTCCTTCTGTGGAGTCTTGCGGGCTGGATAGGAATCGGGAGAGAGGGGTGAGGGAACAGGATGTGCAGAGAGGACCCCGGGAATGATAGCGCCCAGTACAGGGGAGACCAGGGTGTGGCCGGCATTAGAGGATGAAGCTGGAGAGGGTAACAGAACATAGATCCTTGCAAGGCTCAGCAAGGCGGCATGCCATGAGAGAGTCTGTCCTTGTCTTTCCCCCGCGACATCGCTTCCTGGACTGACTTGTCACTACTGCTTTTTTGAAGTTTAAATTCATTTGAGTTCCTACTATGTGCCAGAGACAGGACTGTGGACACAGCAGTGCAGGTCCCTGCTCCTGGAATTTGCAATGGACAAACCAGTGAAGCCAGGTGGGAAGTCCTTAAATAGGCCCTATTTGGGGGGAGGGTTGTTCTGGATAGGAGTGTTCAGGGGAGGGGTGGAAGGGAGAGCAGCAGGGCATGTTTGCATCCAGGTAGAAGATGCTCAGAGTAAAGCCTGTGGGACTGGGGCAAGGATGCTTTCTCTTTGGGCAGAAAGGTGGGATGACAGAGGTGTGAGGCCTCGCAGGAAGAGGTGACCTGGTGGTTTGGGCACAGCTCCCATTGGCAGCTGTGTCAGCACAGGGCGGCCTGCTGGGGCTGGCAGTCTATGGCTTGGTCTGTGGGCGCTGAGTCCAGCACAGGGAGAGGCCTTGGGGAGAGTCTGCTGACCGCCTGCTCTGTGGTGAGCACAGGCTGTGGTCTGATGGAGGAGGCAAGGGCCCCAGGAAATTGGTGGAGGGGGCATTTTGGAGGGAAGCCACAGAAAAGGAAAGCTGGAGGCTCCAAGGTCAGTGCCCCCGGTTTTTCAAGGAGGGAGGAAGGGGAGGCATTCCGCTGCTGAAACGGACAGTTGCAGAGCTGGGAGAAAGCTTGGTGGATGGGGGTAATCGGTGTGAGAGAAGGAAGCCTGGTAATCCATCCTGTGGGTATCAGCTCATATCTCATGTATGCTCGGTGCTGTTCTTTAATGGACTTAAAAACTCACTTTCTGATTCTGAAGAAGTTAATATAAAATTAGCAGACTCATCGAGTCCAGCTCCCCTATTCAACAGACCAAGAAACCAGGAAGGTGAAGACTTGGGCCCATGATACACAGTGAGCCCCCTGGGGGCCTAGGGGGCAGCCTGGGAGCAGGGCTCTGTCCTCACACCCTGCTGCCTGCGCAGAGGCTGGACGCAGGAACAGTTTCCGCTGTGTGGGGGAGCGACTCCTTGGCCATGGCTCTGTATCCCAATTCCACAGGACAGCCATTATCAGCATCTGGGGGTGACCACACCAGATGACTTGATCTGAAATGGTAAAACCTTGTGGTGGTGCTTTCTTCTATTACCATGATGTGTAAATAAGTTAGAGACATTTACTGCCTTGGGACAAGTGTGGAAAATGTTTAATTTAGAAAGGAAGTCTCAGAGAAAGACACGTTTATGTGTAACTTCCAGGAACATGAGTCTCCACAGCTTGTTTGGTTCCTGAGTGATGTGAGTGGGACCCTCTTGGCTCACAGTGGTTCTCTCTGAGGAGGGGTCCCAGCCGAGCTTGGGAGTCCAACCTCAGCGGCCTCGTAGGGGAATGAGAGATCTGCTGTCTCACCTCCCATCTGCAAACTCCATTCCCCAACACCGCCATTCCCCGGGGCCAGAAATGACTATGGCACCAGTGGATATCCAAAATGTGGCCTGACTTTGTCTTAGATCTCAAATCCATGGACAAAAAAAAAAAAAAAAAAAACCAATTACTACAGAATATATGTAAGGGGTATTATTAGCTATATAGTACATGTGCCCCTTTCCTGTTGTTCCACTTTCAAATTGACTGAAATCCAAAAATGTCATTGTACAAAATTTATATTTCACTAAAAAAAAAAATTTAAAACATCGAACAAGGCACAGTGCTGTCTGCCAGATCATCTCCCACCCAGAAGTACCTTCTGGTTTCTTCTCCCTCATGTATTCCGACCTCTCTAGTACAGCTACTGTTTATTCATTTTTTTAACTCACTAAGCTGTATTAATCTAATCACAGCATCTTCCAAGAGCCTCATTCCTTTAGGCTTACATGCCCACTATCTCAGGCCATATTTTTTTTTTTTCCAGTATAGACTGGAATGTGTTCCATTTTATTGCCTGATTTTTTTTAATGTCTTAGGTTTTATATCTACACTCCAAAAATTGAAGAATTCCAAAGGCTGACATTTTTATTACATCAGTCTGTTTACTAATTTCACATATTACCAAGCTGGCATCTTCCCATGGCTCTGAATGCAGCATCCTACCGGTGTCCTTGTAAGCAGTCTGCTGGCCTGAGCCTGGGGTTTCGGTGCCTGCCATGGTGAACAGTTTGGGAGCCGCCAGCAGACGGAGGGGATCATCCAGAGAGACAGACGTGGCCTGTGCTACTCTGATCCCCAGCAGCTCCTGGGTGTTAAAACAGTGGGTGAGCGTGAAGGGACGTGAATGGGAGGCTCGGGGGGTGGCGGGAGGGTGGTGCTCCTGCCACGGAGGGAGGGCTCCTGCTGGAGTGAACATGGGTGTGGGGGTGGCACAGGGGGCACCCAGGGGACGCTGCTGCGTATAGGGGTGCAGACAGGCAGAACCCAGCTGGGCCACGCAGGTGACTGCCTGGGAAAGGCAGGGCACGGGCCTCGTGCTGAGTTCAGAAGGTGCTTGAGTGCATTCCATTCAGCAGGTACTTCGTGCGTCCTCACGACGTGCCAGTGTGTACCCTGAACCGATAGAATCTGGGCGTCCAAGAATGAGAAAGCACACTCCACATCATCCATTCAGTTATTCATTTACAGACATTTATTGAGCAACTTGTACATGGCAGACGCTGCCCTCGTTGTGAGGGTACGAGTCCTCCGAGCATCAGTCCTGGAGTAACTCAGTGCCGATCACAGTGCAGCACTGGAAAAGGACTACGCTGGACTTGTGTGCGAGGGCTCCCCTTCCTGGAAGGACATGAGTGCTAGCCCAGAGCACAAGGAGAGAGGGGTCTTCAGCCGGAGCAAACCGTCACCGCGCCTCTACCACTTGGGCAGGGATCCATTGCATTCAGCTGTGGTCACAAGGGGCCAACGCACCAGCCCCAGGGAGAGCCGACTGGATTTCTGGGACTGATTGGCTGTCACCTTCCTGTCACCTTCCTGTCTTCAGCCAGCTGGGCTAAGGCAGAGCCATCCATGTGAAGGGATGAGACACCCTGTGGCGTCTGATTTCAGCATGTCCTCTGACTGACATCCAACAAGCAGGCATCTGCTGGGAGGGCTGGGATGAGGTGGACAGAGCCAGGGGGTCTGTGTATGGGGCTCCTCCTCGGTGTCTCCCACCACCACCTGGCTTAGGAAGGGGCAATAGAAGAGAATCCTGCTATATGCCAGTAGACCCCTTTGGACACCTTTTCCCCCATCACGCAGCCTGCTACTAGGTTATTTGTTATTTTCCGTAGATTAGAACATAGTGTTCGTTGATCATGTATCTGTGAATGGGAAAGGGCATATGCCTGGGAGAATGTTTGGCAGAATATATACATGGTGACTGTGATGCATGATGGGGTTGTGGGGGGCTCATTTTCTTCCTTTGGTGTATGCATCTTTTCTGACTTTTCTCAATACTTATTAATCATTTTTTGTAATATTGTGAAAGAAAATATTTTGAGAAATAGATACTTGGTCTCCCCTCTTAAAATAAAACAAGAATAGTATTCAAAATTACACCAGTGGATGGTGTTTATCACTTTATTCCTGAGAGTGATCTATCATTCACAGCAGCTACCTACTTTGTGGGTGCTCTAGGGAAAGAAAAGAAAAATCTAGAGAGCTTAAAATAGTTTAAAAAAATCATAAGTATGTGTTGATTTGGGGGGATTATTGCTCTTCTACACATGAATAAACATTAAAGAAATTGATTCTCCACTCATCCCCGGTCTCAAAACACAACACTTGTCACAAGTGGGTTTATGGGTGAGTTTTACTAAACCTTTAAAAAACAAGAAGGCGGGGCACCTGGGTGGCTTAGTCGGTTAAGTGGCTGCGTTCGGCTCAGGTCATGATCCCAGGGTACTGGGATCAAGCCCCGCGTCAGGCTCCCTGCTCATCGGAGAGCCTGCTTCTCCCTTTCCCTCTGCCTGCCACCCTGCCTACTTGTGCTCTCTCTCTGTCAAATAAATAAATAAAATCTTAAAAAAAAAACCCAAAACAAGAAGGCTACACAGTCCATTTCATGAGGCTAGTTTACTCGAACATCAAAATCAGACAGGGACTGTACTAGGAAAAAGTTATAGGCCAATCTCACCTTTGAGCATAGTTGCAAAATGCTAAATACAATACTTAGTATGGAATTCCTCTGTATATTATATACGTGTATATTCATACATACTATATATATAACGTACATATGTAATATGCATTATGATGAAGTGGGGCTTGTGGGAAAGCAATGATGATTTAAATCAGAAAGCCGTTTAATAATTGGTTAAATTCACATATTAAAAGGGATAAACCATATGGTGATCGTCATAGGTACAAAGTATTTGATAAAATTAGATACACATTTCTACCTTCAAACAAAGTCTTATTAGCAAAACAGAAGCAGATGGAGGATTCTTTAATTTGATAAGTGGTATCCATCAAAAACCCACAACAGAGATTATATGTGGCCAGGGTGGGGGGCAGGGAGGATTTTAGAGGCCATTCTGTTAGTCGAGAACAAGACAGGATATCAAATAGCACCCTTACAAGTCAGCATACAAGGCAAGAAAAAGAAACAGGAGGTAGAAGATTATTTTGTGAGGCAGTGTAGTTGTCCAAGTAAAAAAATCTGAGAAATGCTACATAAAATCAATTAGAACTAGTTACAGAACTCACAAAATTTCTCAGTTGGAGATACATGAATCAATTGGGTTCCTATATATCACTATAACCATTTAGGAACTATAATAGAAAAAAATTATACTTGCAGTAGCAACCAAAACACTGTGGTACCCAGAAGTAAATCTAATGAAAGGTATATAAAAGTTTCATGGAAATGACTCTTAAAGCGTTATCGAAGGACACAGAAGATCTGACTAAATGGAGAGATATATCATGCTAATGGGTGGGAGGCTTGATATCATAAGGATACCTGTTTGCTCTGGATTAATACAGGGTGTTCGTGGCATTTGGTCAAATGATCTTAAAATTTATATGGAAGAGCAAAGGCAAGAACAGTCAAGACCATTTCTAGGAAGAATAAAATGGTGGGGGGGATCTTCCCTACGGCCTATCAAGACTTACTCTGAGTTATAGTAGTTAATACAGTGTGGTGCAAGCACCGAAATAGTTCAGTAGAACAGAGTAAAGGACACAGACCTGCACAATTTGGAAATTTGATTAGAAAAAGGTGGCCTAACAGGTCAGTGGGACAAGGATGAACTATTCAATAAATTGAACAAATTGTGAGGAGAAAAAGGTACCTCATGCAATATGCACAAATAAATGCCAAATGGATTAATGACCTAAATGTGGGAAACAAAACCTTAAAACTTCTGGAAAATATATGACACTCACTTCTCACCTCATGGCAGGAAAGGATTTCTTAAAATGAGATACAAAACGCACTTAACAATAAAGGAAAACATTGATAAATTTGACTTATGTTAAAAATATTAACTTCTGTAGGACTAAAGACACCACAAATAAAGTGAAAAGGTAATGCTACAGACTGGAAGGAGATAGTTGCAACTCATGTGATCAGCAGAGGATTAGAATCCACAGCATATTAAAGGCTCCTGCAGGGGCACCTGGGTGGCTCAATCAGTTGAGCATCTGCCTTTGGCTCAGGTCATGATCTCAGGGTCCTGGGATCGAGCCCCACGTCGGGCTCCCTGCTCGGTGGGAACTCTGCTTCTACCCCTCCCCCTGCTTGTGCTCGCTTGCCCTCTCTCTCTCAAATAAAATCTTAAAAAAAAAAAAAAGAATTTCCCAAAAAATAAGCCAAAAAAAGCCGTCCAATCCAATGGGGGGGGGGGGGGGGGTCGGGGAGAGGAGTTAGTAAATTCTATGAATAAGCAATTCACAGAGGAAAGACCTGAATGCTCAATATACACAAAAATACATTGAATTTCACTAGCAGAGAAAGATCTATTAAAACAAGATACTATTTTGTACCTATCAGATTGGCAGAAAATTAAAAGGTGGCCTATTTGAGGTGTTGATGAGGAAATGGAACTGCAGGCACTCACAGGCTGCTGGTGAGAGTGAAAATTAGCGCTGTCTTGCTGCAAAGCAACCGGCAGCCTCCAGCCCAGGAGCCGGCAGGCACATTCTAGATGTAGAACCCAGAAGACTGTCGTGTGTGTGCACAGAGAGACAGGTCTGTGGACTTTATTGCTTGCAGAAAGGGGAAAGAACTTAAATGTCCATCATCAGGAAACATGGAGACATCGTATATTCACGTAAGCAACTAAATGACTAGATTCGATAAATTTTGAAAGCATGATATTGAATGAAGAGTTGCAGAAAAATCTGTGTAGTATGACACCCTTATCTGAAGTTTAAAAATACTCTAAACAATATACCGGTGATGCATGCTTCCTCATGAGGCAAAACTGTAAAAACGTGGAGGAGACAAAGACACATCAGCTTCCGAAGTGCAGTTAGATCTGAGGAGATAGAAGGGGAGAGAGGGAGCTGAAAACAAAGGGCTTTTTACCTCGCTCTGTCTCTGAGGACAAAATACTGAGATTTGTCCCATCTGGGCAGTGGCCCAATGACTAGAGTTTGTTAGATTATCTTCTATTCTGTCTACATACTTGAAATGTGTCATGATTTTTAAAAAATTAATTTTTCTGAGGGGGGGAAACCATTTCCATTTTCAAGTGGGCAGTAATTCAAAACACCTTTAAACTAATTGATGGTTGTCACTTGCGAATGGCAGTTTAGTGTGGAGGGGTGAAGCATGGGACTCTGGGGCCCTCTTCCGGGTGTGAACCCAGCTCTGCCACTTCCTGAATGGTGGCTTCACACAAGCTATTTAATCTCTCTGCTGTGGATTCCTTGGATGGAAGACGTCAAATGCCATTGCTGATGTTGATGATGATGTTGATGATGATGATGATGGTGTGTGCTCATAGAGTTGTCGCAAGGGCATGATGAGTTCGTGTGCATAAAGCACTGCGGAAGGGGACTCTGTTATTACGCCTGGATGTGATCTACCATCCAGAGAGACACCAGTTACTTACTAGATGCAAGGGAGAGTGGGGGAGGGGATGAATAAGCTTTGTTTCAAGAAATCATGTAAGTAGACGTTGTGTTTCGTGATGGTTGCTCTTCTACTGCAGTAAGACAAAAATCTCTCTCAGATCTCCAAAATTAACCTGTGGAGTTGGGAGATGATTCAGCCCCCAGTGACTTCACACGCATCTGCCTCAGTTAGCTCTGGTAAGTAAAATCATCACTCATTCACTTTTCAGAGCTGGCTGTAAATCAATAGGAAAAACAAAATCCATCTGTAACTCTGTTGAAGTATATAGAATTCCCTCTAAAAATGAAAGCAACATCTATCTTGAAGTTTTGATGAATACGTGGTATTGTTCTATCACATAATAAGAATGGCTTTTTTTGTATTTAGAAAAAATGATGAAGTGTAAATCTCCTCACTAGATGGGGATTTAAATTGAAGCCTATTTAATGTCTCAAATAAGTGAGAAATCACAGACATTCAGGAGCCAAGGATGATTTTCTGAAAGCATATGCCAGAAGACAAAGATGGCGGGCTTTGTCTGGAGTTGATCTGAACTTGGGCCCAACTGCAGTTGTGCTGCTTACTAGCCCCATAGCTTTGAGTGAATTACTTAAATCTGCTATGGCTCAGATTCCTCATCTGTAAAATGAGACTCACCATCCCTCTCTTGAAGAACTCTTGTGAAGATCAAATACGTGGTATCCACCACCCCAGGTATATAATCTGTGCTCAGTTAATAGTATCTGTGACATGATTATTAGTTGACTAGTTGCTCAGTGCTGATGGGTGGGTTGATTGGAGGGGTCTAAGACAAAATGAGATAATGAGAGTAGGTCTTACAGCTGACCCTGCCAATCTCTCTTCACCTTACTTGGAACAGTAAGTTATTTCAAGGCCCAGGAATTTTTAGGTTTGTTTGGTTTTCAGTTTTTGGGTTTTTTTCCAGGAATTTTTTGAAATAAAAAAACTTGGTCTTCTCCTTAAAGATAATCAAATGCTATTTTTAAAGAGTAATTATTCAGGACACCTGGGTGGCTCAGTAGGTTAAGCGTCTGCCTTTGGCTAAGGTCATGATCCCCAGGTCCTGGGATCAGGTCTCCACATCAGGCTCTGCTCAGCGGGGAGCCTGCTTTTCCCACTGCCTGCAGCTTCCCTTGCTTGTTCTCACGTGCACTCTCTATCTCTCTCTCTCTGTCTCTCTGACAAATAAATAAGTCTTTAAAAAAAAAAAGAGTAATGATTCAGTGCAAGGTGTTGCAACAATCAGAATCAGCTCTCCTGTAAGAAGTGTCCCATTTTGACTACCATTTTTTTTCTGTGTCTTTGCACAGCATCCTGAAATGTCCAGTACAGCTGGGAAGATTCATCATGCTTGGTCCCCCAAAAACACTCAAATCATTTCTAAACCACTGGATGAATGACTCTCGAGGACTGAGCAGCCACCAAGGGCAAAGCCCAAACTCTGTGCCTGCTCCCAGGCCTGGGCCAGAGGCAAGATTTCCAACCAAGCCTGAGCTGGAGGCAGAACGACTGGCCAGTGTGACACTACTTACTCCCCATTTGCTTGTCTGGCAACTCGGTCCTTCTTCCTTCCACCCTCCCTCCCAGTCTTGCCATACCTAAGCCTGCCTCTCATTTCCTACCCTCATTTTTCATTTACTAGGAAGGGCAGTTTGGTGGTGGGCCCAACGAGGGGAGAGAGAATCCCTCGGAGGGACACAGTGTGGCTCTGACTGAAGTGATTCCCAGCAAGCTGTGAATAGAGACTGTACTTTAACCAGCTAATTTTAGATAGTTGAATTTTTAAGGAAGAACCTGTTTATCTCTCAGGATCCCCCACAGACAAATTCTTTAGGGAAGATGGGTCTTTTCACTGGCTCCTGCTTGATGCAAAGGGGTAGAGTTTGGGTGGAAAAATAGGAAGCTCAGGGTGGGACAGGTGGGTGTGAGGTGCCTACTGGACAGGCTCCCGTGACCTTCTCCACCCAGATTCCCCTAGAGCCCCTGGAACTCAGTGTGCTAAGGACTGAATTCATCCACCCCACAAGCTCCTAGATGCCTCGTTCAGTTGGTGGTGCCTTCGTTGCTCCCCGCCCCCCAGTTTCCCAAGCTAGGAGAAGCCCTCAACGTCATCCTCGATTCATCCCTGCCCCCGCCCACACTCATCTGTGCTGTTCCTGAGTGCCCCTCCCCATCACCCATAGGACAAGCTAAAATCAAAATCACAGTGCATTTCACTGTCTTACTAATTGCCATGGCTTCCTAATACCTTGGGGAATATCTCAAGGCAAGTAAAATGTTTCAGATCGTCTTATTAGAATTTTTGAAATTTTTATGGCCTATTTCTTGTCAATCTGATTAGATCATTACTTTTACCTTATAATTTGGCTGTGGGAAAGCTCTTACGATGAGGAGGATAATCGTCAGCTCTGCCATTTCCTTGCTGTTCACTTATGCTGGTATGATTAGTGTATTATCTTCAGTCCTCAGCTTGGTTGCTTGCAGGAATCTTCTGAAATCACTGGTCCATTTTGTGAGGGTTTAGTTAAAACTAAATAATATCATCACTGAGACTGTTTAACCAAGCACACATAAACAAATGCTGAAATATATCAAAACTTTTGAAAGGGGATAAACAAGTGAGGGATACACTAAATACCCTCCAAACCCTGAGTGGGGGACTTTCCCCACTTCCCTTAGAATGCCACCCGCCAGTGGGTACCCCAGTCAGCCTGCATGTTCAGTGTTAGGAAAGCTTCACTTCTCTCCTAAGAAAACAAGGAGGCAGAAACAGAGGTTCTAATATTTTCATTTTGCACACCATGCAGTGTTACCTGGCAGAGGCTGCTGCCCGGCACATCACAGTGACCCCACCTGTAGGACCCACAGGCTGCTTGCTTCTTACCGCAGTAGTGGAAATTGAGGGGACCTCAGGTCTCAGCCGCAGAGGTGAACCCAGGAGGTATGCGCTCAAGGCAGGTGACTCTCTTTGGAGGGGTGGGAGAGGCCCAGCCCCGAAGAATGCTCAAGGATATGCTGGACTGACCTGCAGTCAGCAAAATGCATTCCTAACCCTCCCATGCCATCCAAGTTTTACTGTGATGCCTTTTAAGACATCCCAAAATACCTTTTTTAAGTCCCAAAAATGCCATCTCATTCAAGTATGAAAGGGACTAGACCAACAAAGGCTTTTTTTCATGGGCTCCCAAGCTTTGATCATTTCTCTGTGGAGAGAGGGGAGGATCCAAGTTTTTGCTTGTCCCGAACCCAAAGACCCCACCATCACTCAATGATTTTGTTTCATTGTACCTCCTCCAGCGCCATGTTTTTAATATTCCAGCAGTATATAAGCCACAAGGGAAGGACAGCGGTTTCTAGTTTGACTCCACTGGAGATGCAACAACTCAATTAGTAATCTTTCTGGAAACCATAACTCTGTTAGGTTCGCATTTCGAAACACTACTTAAGGTTGCTTAATAGTTTGTCCCTGTAGCTACATGGGGACAAACAAGAACTGAAGCAGAGGCAGTGTCTTCTCTAGAAGGTATTTTGTCCCATCCTGAAGACCACCTCACCCCCAAAGCCAGCCCCTTCCTCATCGTTCACACAGAGGACAGACAAGGAAGCAGGAAGGGTGGGGAGACACTATCAGTCTCCCCACTGGCTCCTGGCCCCTTATCAGTAGTGAAGGAGGGAGCCCGAGGGACATGACCAGTGCAGCCAGCTTTGCTGGGTGCATGTGCAGGTGAACAGAAAGACAGGTGCTCATCATGAAAGTTCCAGTAGTTTGTGAGGCTGCTGCATCTGAAGGAGGCTTGCTTGAACTTTCTCCCCAATAGTCATGTATAAGTGATTGCGTGCCAGAAATTTGGACTACCGCTAATTGCCCTCTGCTCGGGGTCTTGCCCCTCCCACGTTCCTTGGACGCTGGGTCTCCTGCTTTGACAGATGGTGTGGGTTTTTTTGTTGTTGTTTAAGATTTATTTATTTGACAGAGACATAGCGAGAGAGGGAACACAAGCAGGGAGAGTGGGAGAGGGAGAAGCAGGCTTCCCGCAGAGCAGGGAGCCCGATGCGGGGCTCGATCCCAGGACCCTGAGATCATGACCTGAGCCGAAGGCAGACGCTTAATGACTGAGCCACCCAGGCGCCCCGGACAGACGGTGTTTTGCTCTGGGTACCGTCTCCACTCCTAACTTCTACTTCCCACTTTTAGCTGACTCTCTTCCTTGCCATCATCATCTTAGGCTGTTTACAGAAGTGACGTGATCCTGTGTGTACCACTGGCTAAGACAGATAATTTCCAATTTTATTATTTTGACACAGCCATCCACACTCGCATTAACTGGAAGCAGAGAAGTTACAGAGCCCCGAGAGTAGGAAGAGAAGGGTGGAGTCTGTCCCCCAGGCCCTCTGTACTTCAGCACATCCTGGGCAGATGCTCAGAGCGCTTCATCCCTCATAACCAGCATTTGCTTTATTTTTCCCAACGTGTACTACCTGCTCTTACCACGCTAGAGCTCATCTGCCTCTTTTCTGCCCACTCACCCAGCTCGGTAAGATCTTCCTGCTGTGTATCACCACCAGTTTGGCATTTCACCATCTGGGAGAGCTTAGTGTTGTCTAGAAATGTGGAAACATCCCTTGTACTACGGCTGGACATCATTTATAGAAGCATCAACTCAGGCCGGCCCCAGCACTTTCCTGTTTAGTGAAGGACCTGCTTAAATTATCTTTTGCTTTCTCTCTCCGAACTAGTTGGCTACCACTGTCATGCAGTCTCCCAACATAGCTCTGGAACTTTTCTTTTCCTTGTAAGTATTCTAAGAGGGCTTATTCTAAGAGCACGGACCTCACATTGCTCTCACTGGAGCTTTTCCATCAATCTTGGTGTAAGAAAGCCCCTGTTTGTGGCACAGCGATCAGTTTCACAGCCTCCATCTTGTCTCTTGGTACCAGTCAGGGGAGCTATATAGTAGCTGAATGATCACATTTTTGTCTCTGTTCTCAGAGATTCTGAGGTGTTGTAAACAACTCATTAGCTTTCATGGCTGGGGAATGGGAACTTTTGTACGAACACGGTTAAGAGAATTATCCCTGGCCAAAACAGCCTTCCAAAGGCTTGTACACGGCAACGAGGGGACAGTTTTCTCCAAGACCTAACCTGGATCTCTTGATGTTTTCCCAAAACAAATATGTGTCCACCGGTTAGGCCTGTTTCCCCAAATATCCAAGTACACTCCTGACCTTGGCGCCCAAAACTCACATTCTTCCTCTCAGCCAGCACTCTTCCTCCCTGATCACCCACATAGTCCCCCTGCAGAAGGTTGAGAGAGAAGAAAGGATGGAAGGAAGCAGTCCGAAGATCTCTCTGTGCAAAAGTCTTCTGAATAGGACTGCCCCTCTGGCTCTCCTTCATTGTTACACACCCTCCCTTTAATCATGCACACCTGTTGGAGACGTTGGTTCTCCTCACCCCTGCCCAGCAGATCCCTGGGAGTTGTAAAAGTTGACCAGAGTGTCTTGATTTTATTTCTCTCAATCCTATCCCGGCATTTTTCATAATATATACTGCAAGATGATTGTGTGTGTGTACAAATTTTGTAAGGCTCAGTAAGTTTGAGAGTAGGAAGACTAAACAAAACTACACAGGTGTCTTTACAGTGGGACATCTCAAAGCCTTTAATAAGTTATCCGGTACGGCAAAGCCTCAAGAGCCAGCCATAATCTGTGGTCACCCACAAGCTCATTGTAACTGACCACAGACCCTTCTCTCCCAGAGCACCTAGCAGGACAAGTGTTCAGTCGGATCCATGTCGGGGCATGTCCCGATCAGTGGGTCTTACACGCAGCACGTCAGAGTCACGTAGGGAGCTTGGGATTACTAGCCCTCTCCTGAAGATTTTCATACTGGCAGTCTGGGGTAGAGTAGGAGAATTTACTTGTTTGTTGTTGTTTCTTAAAGCTTTCTTGGTAATTTTGGTGATCCTTGGGTTCCCCTGCTGTAGACTCTTGATATTTTGGGCTTCAGAGACGTTACACCTGTGACCCTCCTGAGCCCTCACCCTGGAGGGCTGTACCCTAAATCCCTGTATAGGTAAATAACACATTCTTATACAATAGAGGTGGCTGAAAACTTAGCAGGAAAACCAGCCTTTGTGATTAGGGGGAAATTACCAGCCTGTATCTTTGGCTTTAGAAGCCAGTTTGTAACATGGTAGCCACCCCCATCTATCCACATTCAAGTCTGCCTTTAGCCATCCCCAGCTGTTCTCACTCAAGCCGTTCTGGGCTATTTCACATGTTTCTGAATTTTGTTTCATTTGTCTGTGTCTCCCGTCCCTGCAGGACCATATTCAGAGTGGGACCCAAATGGATATTTTGGAGGGATTTCCCCCGTAGCACTTCATATAGAGCCAGACTAATAGGAAGTGTTCAATAACTGCAGAGCAACCAAAGGACAAAAGGGACTTTGCCCAAAATGAGCAAACAAGGGTTAAGTTTAATTACAGAAATAAAAAGCAAGTAGAGAGGGGCGGTAAATCGGTAAATGTGGTAATATGAGTGTACAACTTACCTGCTGAGATGATAGCGTCTTGAATGGCAGGTATGTATGATTTTCTGCCATCCTCTGAAATTTTTATTACTTCTCTGTTCTTCAATGTTTAACTCAGTGATATATGCCTCACTGGTGGCTTCGGATTAGGGTGACCCACTTGTCCCAACGTGCCTGCCACTTACCTAGTTCCAGCACTAAAAGTCAGCTATATGGGAAACCCCTCAATCCTGGCAAACCAGGGCAGTTGGTCACTCTACTCAAAAGACAAAAAGAATTCCCTGACCAGATAAACTTGGGAAAAGCTACATCACGTCTATCCACGTGAATTATTGCTGCTATTACAAAGCAGATTACCACAGACTTAGTGGCTTCCAACAACACAGATTTATCCTCTTACAACTCTAGAGATCAGAATCCTAAGTGGGTTTTACAGGGCTAAAAATCAGTGTTATCCTCAGGGCTGCATTCTTCCTGGAGGCCCTAGGGGAGATTGTGTTTCCTTCCCTTTTCCAGCTTCTAGAAGCTAGCCACATTCCTTGGCTGGTGGCTCCCTCCTCCATCTCCAAAGCCAGCGATCACATCACTCTGACCCTTTACTTCCACCATCATGGACCCCTCTGGCCCACTCTCTCCTGCCTCCCTCCTTCACTTTGAAAGACCCCTGTGATTGTATCAGGCTCGCTGGATGATGCAGGGTAATTTCTCCATTTCCAAATCCTTACACTCAGTCCCATCTGCAAAGTCTCTTTTGCTGGGTCACACTCACAGGTTCCAGAGACTAAGACACGGACATCTTGGGGGGGGGGCGTTATTCTCCCTACCACACCCAGCCCTCTCAGAGAGTTGATAAAACACCTTAATGTATTAAAGGAGTGTTTTAAAGTCTCACAGGAAAAGAAATCTGTCTAATGGCTTAACCCAGTATTTTCCAAACTTATTTGGTCAAGAATCTCTTTACCCCCAGAGAGTACTACTTATCACCTCTTGGAACTCTACTGCTCTCACCGAAGAGGAGAATTCCGTGTAGTGTTCACACTGCCCAGAGTCCAGAGACCTCCCATGTGATGTGCAGATGAGGACGATTTTGAGGGAATTGATTTATAGATCCAACTCCTCTTTCTCACCTCAATACATACTCTTTTCACACTTTCCTGCCTGAGAAACAGCCTGAGGTCAAAGCATGGTGGACCTCTCTCCTTTCCACTGTTTTTAGTCAGAGTTCTCACCCATGAAGACTCTTACAGGGACAAATATATCACCCTGGGGTGCAGAACCTTCCTGGTCAGACACAGGGAGGACGTGGCGCTTTGGTGTTCGTGGTGCCTCTTTGAAGACACCAAACCCACCCCTACACATCTCATTTGGAGGTGCATCTCCAATAAAAATTTATTTTTTATGTTTAGTGTTTATCAACATTTTAATATTTTATATTGTACCCCAAAATAACTCACTCTAGAAGAAATGTTTTAAGGCTTGGAGATTTATGATCATTGGAATCGTCTTTTAATTTAAATTTCAATTTGTATGCATCCTTTGGCTGTAGAGAATTATGATGAATTGATCAAATAAAACATTTTCAAGCATAAAAATATATTAAGTTAAAATTCTCTGGGTGTCATGGAATAGAGATACAATTTCAAGGGGGGCAAAAGAACAATGTAACAGTTCTAATTTTTTTAAAGATTTTATGTATTTGACAGAGAGAGAGAGAAAATGAGTACAAGCAGGGAGAGCGGCAGGCAGAGGGAGAGGGAGAAGCAGGTTCCCCGCTGAGCAGGGAGCCTGATGTGGGGCTCAATCCCAGAACCCTGGGATCATGACCTGAGCTGAAGGCAGATGCTTAACCCACTGAGCCACCCAGGCATCTCTAACATTTCTAATTTTTAAAGAAGAGCTTGTGTTATATCACTGTAGTGCTATGTAATACTGGACATATTTAAAAGAATGATTTGACAGGCTAATTTTTAAATACTCACTTTATAATATGTAGAAGTTATATCTATTTACAAATTATAACTGTTTAACCTTAAGGTGAAAAATACTTGCTGTCAAGTTAAGGGTGCAAGGAGGTGCGTAGTTTTTCAAAATTCTTATGGGAATATATGAGCAAAAGGTGTGACAGCTACTGGTCCAGAGAAGAATGTTGGGATTGCTGGAGGGGAAAAGACTAGGAAGGAAGCCTTGATAAAAATGGCAGCTTCAGCCACCAGTGAGAACCAAGAAACACCTGGCGCAGTGCCAGCCCGCACTCCCTTCCTCCCCCAGCACCTGCCCTGGGCCACCAGTGCGTGAAGCACTGGGCACATGGTAGGGCTTAGACACAGGTCCTGGCTCTCACAGAGCGTACATTCTCGTGGCCGTCTATGCATTTGATCTGCTGCTTCTGTGTCACCCTGTGCTTGCTGCATTTCTAGAGAGCCTCTTAATGCACCTCGTTCTCAGGCAGCTTTTAGGAGGAGCTATATCTACAAAGAAATGACTCATTTATATATATATATATATATTCTAGAAGAGATCCATCTAGATTCCATTGTTCCCATCAGAATAATAACCTGAGTAGGCATACACCTATTTTAGTGCAGGGCCACTATTTAAGTCTTAAATCTTCTTCTGTGGGATTGATTTCTTCTTCTTCTTTTTTTTTTTAAAGCATACAGCATAGTCTTCTGAGCATCCTTAATACTTGTAAATATTTGTCTTTGGAATATGAATTTTTTTTAAGATTTTATTTATTCATGAGAGAGAGAGGCAGAGGCAGAGGGAGAAGCAGGCTCCCCAAGGAGCAAGGAGCCCGATGCGGGGCTCGATCCCAGGACCTTGGGATCATGCCCTGAGCCGAAGGCAGACACTTAACCGACTGAGCCACCCAGGTGCCATGGAATACGAATTTGATGTTTGGGGAACAAAGGTCATTCACACAAAGATCTGGTGACCGTAGCAGATGGTCAGACTGGGCAGAAGTATTTTTTGCTACAAACTCTGGAGGGCATAAATCAGGAGGTCTAGACTTTCTCATGGTAAAGAAGAGTCAGGACATGCTGTTGGTTTCCTTTGCACCTCGACTGAAGGGAACATCCTGCCCATGTCAGGGTCACTTGACTGCGAAGTTGCTTGAACATTCTATGGTTTCAGACTCGAGAGAGAGAGAGAGAGAGCTCCCTGGGCTGTAGGGTGCCCATGGTCCCGACTACCTTACTGCTGCTGACCCTGCCACACCAACCCCACTCCAGCCTGCGCCCCTCGGAGCTGGCAGCCTGAGAAACAGCTAGAAGCCTGAGAGCAGAAGACACTGTCCTGGAAGGGCCCAGGGCTGAGGGAGCAAGGCAGGGCCCGTTGTGAGGGGGCAGGTGGGTGGAGGGAGTACATATGAGCCTTGTTTAAGTTGTGTGGGAGTGTTTATTGAGTCTGTCCATGAGACCTGAGCATCCGGGTGTTAATCACTGTCCACCAAGCGAATGAGTCCAGGGTGGGCAGAGCACGTGGAACATAAGGTGGGGTGGCCAGGCGAGGCTCGCAGAACCTGGCATGTATGGCCACGTGTCCACTCTGCCTGTCCTATCTGTCACTTCCCTGTGGCCACAGAGCACTGGATACAGTCTCTATGGATCCTAGAAGGGTCTTCAGTTCTCAAAGGAAAACTACTTTTTAATATAAATTTGCACTGTATTTTACTACCTTCTTCTTCTTCTGCACTGTTTCTCTGGTATTTTACCTAGAAGACACCATTTCATCCCTGTGCCCAGAACGGAGCTGGGTGCTGTGGGAGACACTGTCTCCGTCCTCGGGCAACCTGACTCTCCTCTGGAAGAGTAATAATACGTGTACCTACCGTAGAGAGATGGTCAGTGGGTTTCTGATGTCAGCTCTAGCTAATTGGCGACTTCATGGAGTAGTTCATCAAATCTAAGACACCATCAATTGTAAGAGACTCTTTTATGTGCTCTTAAGAAAGAAGAATGTGCTGCCAATTAAACTGTGAGTGACTGCTTTCTTTTTACTTAGAAATTTTGTACTTATTGAAGGATCCTTTTGGACTTACTTAGACATAGTGGGGGGGGTTAACATCTATTACTCTTGTTCATTCATAAAGTGGAAAAGAAGAGACATCAATTGACTTTGGTTGTTCTAAGCTGTTTCACATTCAGGGCACTACTCGTCTGAAGCATCTTTGACTTGGAGTTGTCTGTGTGTTTCACACACGGTGCCCTTCTGTTCTCTATGCCAACTGAGGGCGTTGGTGAGGCAATATTTCTCCAAGTGCCCTTGACTTTTCTCCCAAATCTCCGGCTCCTGTTGTGCAAATTGCTTTCCTATAGATAAAGACGACAACCACAGCACAAGTGCCCCCTGGGAACAGGGACGGTAAGACACATACCAATTTCCAAGATACGAAACGTGAAAAAGAAGACCCCTGAGACTCAAAATATGGATTCTGAGACTCAGTCAAAAAGACCGCCGTGATCAGCCTGGGTATGTCCGCCCTGCACATGGCGCTGGTGTTGGTACCACATGCTTGTCGTTAAGCAGTAATTTGCACAACTGAATGGTGGGGTTCTCTGTGAGCTAATAGGGTCAGGAAGGCACTGTGCATGAACTAGGTCTGGAAAGGTGAGATTTGGCCCGGAAAAGAGGAGACCCCTGCCAGAGAGGGAAGAGGGCGATTGAGAAGATTCAAGAGGGCAAACAAGCATGGTATGTGGAGAGGACAGTGGAGCAATCCCGGGCTTTGGTGGAGTTTGGTGAGGGAACGGTGGGATCTAAAGGCATGAGTTTTTGCTCTAGGAACCTAAGTTCAAATTAGTGTGTTTCCCTTGGAGAAACATAATAAATGGTTCTCATATTTCTATAACTTTTCTCTCTTTCCTCATGATAGGTCCCGACGTTTTTAGTTCAAAGAGCCTTGCCCTTCAAGCCCAGAAGAAGATCCTGAGCAAGATCGCCAGCAAAACCATGGCGAACATGTTGATTGATGACACCAGCAGCGAGATCTTCGATGAGCTCTACAAAGTCACCAGAGAGCACACCCACAACAAGAAGGAAGCCCACAAGATCATGAAAGACTTGATCAAGGTGGCAATCAAAATCGGAATACTCTACCGGCACAACCAGTTCAGCCAGGACGAGCTGGTCATAGTGGAGAAGCTCAGGAAGAAGCTGAACCAGACGGCCATGACCATCGTCAGCTTCTATGAGGTGGAATACACCTTCGACAGGAACGTGCTCTCCAAGCTCCTGCACGAGTGCAAGGACCTGGTGCACGAACTGGTACAGCGACACCTGACGCCCCGGACCCACGGGCGCATCAACCACGTCTTCAACCACTTTGCTGATGTGGAGTTCCTGTCCACCCTGTATAGTCTGGATGGAGACTGCCGGCCCAACCTCAAGAGGATGTGTGAAGGAATCAATAAATTGCTAGATGAGAAAGTCCTCTGAATGCCTTCTCTCCTCCTGGACTTTGCTGAGTTCCAGCTACAGCACCCGGTGTGGTCCAGGTTAGAAACCAGAAAACAGGAAACCCTCGTCCAAGATGCCCGTGCCCTGCCCTAGTTACCCGTCTGCTGTTGATGCCAGATTTCACTCAGGTGTGTTTCTCCCCTGAGCCCACTGACAAGCTCTGTACCTCCAGTCACCTTGGTCCGCCAGCCCGAAGGACACATCATCCCTTCTCAGCGGAAGGCTGCTGTGCTCATCAAGGTGAGCTCGCTTCATCTTGTGGAGTGGAAGGAGCCCTGGACCAGGAGATGGAGGACCTGGATCTGGCTCCCGGCTTCACCAGTCCAGCCATCCTCGGGATCCTGGGACCACGACGCTCGCCTGCCTCCCTCCCAGGGCTACTCGCAGGTTCAAATGAAGCAACGTACGTTCACGCTTTTGAAAACTCTAACGTAAGGTCTTATTATTTTCTCTGTGGAGTGTGAGAGGGACCCACCTGGATCTAGACTACTATGCAGCAGAGAAGAAAAGAATAACAGTATCTAGTGGGCCAGGTCTACAGTCTGTCTCCAGATGTGCTGTTCCAGGCACAAATGAATACAAAGGTATGAAAAAGCATAGCTGCAGACCGGAAAACTTTTCTCCGAGGGCTGTGTTTTTAGGTCCCCGGCGCCGATTGATGATGCCGCAGAGGGAGTCCTGCCAGCGGGGTGGGGGTGTGGAGAATTTCCCACGCCTGACACAGGGGCAGAGAACCGTGCCCCCTGCAGACCCGGCCTCCCCCTCCGAGGGGCGCCACCCCTGAGGTGCAGAGGGCACATCCCGGAAGCACGGGAGAGCGGGCAGAACGACCCCCTATCCCTCTCTCCTGGCCTTTCACAGTCCCATTGTGCTAGTTTCTTTGGTTCATCAATAAATTGAAACTACCCTTCGAACAAGAGGCTTTGGAGTTGTGATTTCAAAATAAATAAGATGCCTTGGAGTTAGATACAGTGTTAAGAACAATGGGATTGAAAGGCAGACAATGCCGAGCAGGACACTCAGACCCTGGGAGGGGAGGGAGCGAGAAGGGGGGCAGGGCCAGCTCGCTCACGGACATGTGGCCACCTTCTCTGACCAGCTCCCAGCCTCGTTTTCACGCTGTGGCTTCTGACATATTTTTATCAGTTCTTCACAAACATCAGGACAGGGTATTGTCTGCCTTCTCATGTTGTCTGCGGGATACCACGTCAGGAGACTTGCTTCCTGCATCACCTCCCATCCCACGCCGCTTCTTGTACCTGCTGATAATGTCAGAATACCACATTAGCTCAGCCCCTGGCTCAGCCCTTCAGAAGACGGTTTGTGGAAGGCTGTGAGGCGACATCCTGTGAGCCTCCAGTGGCCATGCCGCCTCATGTCAACATCAGTGCAAACCATCAGTTAAGTTCTTCAGCTGCCAGCACTCAAAAGTAGTGCATAGGAGGGGTGCCTGGGTGGCTCAGTTGGGTAAGCATCTGCCTTCAGCTCAGGTCATGATCTCAGGGTCCTGAGATCCAGCCCTGCGTCGGGCTCCCTGCTCTGCGGGGTCTGCTTCTCCCTCTGCTCCTCCCCCGAGCTCATGCTCACTCCCGCTCTCTCTCAAATAGATAAATTTTAAAAAATAAAATAAAAATCAGTTCATAGGAAGGATGTCCAGAAGGGAATAGGGACGTCAGTCAGCTCCCAGCCCCCCCTCGCAGACCTGAGGACTGAATGTTGATGCCCTGTGCCCATGTGGGCTGGGGAGGTCGTCCCGGCAATGGAAGCTGCAGCTGACAGGCTCCTCCCTTCCCAGTCGCCCACTAGACAGCAAGCAGCCCAGCAATGGCTGATTTTTCACATGGTATCCTCAATGCCTGCCTCGGTGTACTCGTCTGATTAAGGACTCCTTCCTAGGGCGCCTGGGTGGCTCAGATGGTTGAGCGTCTGCCTTCGGCTCAGGTCATGAGCCCAGGGTCCTGGGATCGAGTCCCGCATCGGGCTCCCTGCTCCTTGGGAGCCTGCTTCTCCCTCTGCTTCTCTCTCTCTCTCTCTCTCCCTCTGTCTCTCATGAATAAATAAATAAAATCTTTAAAAAAAAATAAAAGACCCTTCTTTAAAAAAAAAAAAAAGGACTCCTTCCTAGTTTGAGAGATGGTTCTAGAAGCAGCAGGTCCTTTTTTCACTAAGCAGCTACCCGGAGAATTCAGACCCACCAGGACTGGGTGGGACTATCTTCTGTCCATCTGAGAAACAGCAGGGAAGAAGGCGGGGTCCCCAGGTTCTCCCCACTCCAGAGGCCACCACACACATCAGTTTCTGACAGTTCGTTGAGTCCCTAAGGTAACTGGGTCCTCCTTGTTCTCATCAGAGAAGGACGAGCACTTCCACCAGCACATCTCAGCGAGTGCAAAAGCAGAGTGTAGGCCAAAATCTGTTCTGCTGCCTTAGACCCCACCCCGCCACTGAGGTAGCCAAGGGGCTCTCTAGCGCGTGGCCAGTTGGGTGTATCTCAAGCTTATCAACAGTAGTCAGGGGGAGTGGGCTACCCGGGCCCAAGTAACCCACACGCCTCTAAAAATAGCCCAAGTCAATGCCATGTGTACATTTTAAACATAACCATTGGCATATAAACTCAAGTGATTATCAAGTTTCATCAGCCAGCGAAAAAAGCTTACAAATTTCAAACACTTCACATAACAATCTAGTGAACCAAAAAAAGAATCGCATTATTGGTTTATCCTAAGGACTCTACCCACATCACTCTGTGGCCCTGAAAGGCTGTTTTGGCTGAAAAAAAATATATATACATATGACAGAGACCAGCAGATGCTAGATGCTTTCCAAAACAGGACTCTGTAGATGTGCATTTGTGCTCAGAACTCTACAAAATTTTCAATAATGAGGAAGTTAGAATATCCGCCTTCAGGTGGCACCAAAAAGAACACATATTTCAAGAGAAGCGCAGGACAAAATCACTCCACCGAGCAGGCCCGGCATGCACTTCAGAGAGCAGGGCCTGGCTCAGCAAGCAAGGGCGCAGACGACACTCATTCTTTAAGAGTGGGGGTGGCAGGAGCAGTCTGCCTCTGTCATCGGGACACATCCCTAGGTCTTCAGCCATCTGTGAGCACCCAGGTCTGTCACCTGGGAGGACCTCGGACTTGGGCTGAAATCCCCCATCCCTGGTTGTGTGTCTTTCCTCAGGCATCTGAGCCCTGCAGAAACACATTCCCTGCCGGCTGTGCCTGCCGTGTGTCCGTGTCGCCCTTCCTCCCTGGGTTTGCATCTGGTGAGTCTCGACACCCTCGGCACCTCCAGGTCTCTGCTCAGCGACAAATCAAAATGAAAAGACTCCTCCATCTGTGCTTCTCCTCCAAACTCCCACCTCCCCCATCTGTACATTCTTCAGAAGCAAATCAGTACATTCATTGGCTCCTCAATGAACTTCTTGCATCCATTTATATTTTAAAAAAAGAGAGAGAGAAAGAGCTCAGGGCGCCTGAGTGGCTCAGTCGGTTAAGTGTCTGTCTTCGGCTCAGGTCATGATCCCAGGGTTCTGGGATCGAGCCCTACATCGGGCTCCCTCCTCCATGGGGAGCCTGCTTCTCCCTCTCCGACTCCCCCTGCTTGTGTTCCCTCTCTCGCTGTCTCTCTCTCTCTCTGTCAAATAAATAAATAAAATCTTTAAAAAAAAAAAAGTTCAAATCAGGCCTGCGTGCCCCCTGTCCCATCATCTTTGGGGGCTGTTTTTTTTAATTCAGTAGGGTCTCAGGTATCAAGAGCAAAACCAATCAGTGAAAATTCTAGATCAGCTAACTTTGGCTGTGAGAACACAGCAGGAGCTGTCCAGTAATGGACAGGGACTTTGACAACGGAGTTCTGGTGGGTCCCCAAGGCCCTCCCAACTCCAAATTGTGTGGCCAGTTTCCCTTATTTAGTCTGACTATGCTATGGGGGCCACAGACCAGACCCACCTCCTGCTCTTTCCTTAGAGGGAGGTTTTTTGTTGTTAGGGGGAAGACTTCTACAACCCATTCCTCAAAATGGCATCTAGGAGTCCCTGAGAGTTCTGGCAGGGGCTCGGGGAAAGAAGGCATGGTAGCAGGGGAGAGGGAAGAGGCCATGAGTTCTAAAGGGGGTTTGGGATTTTTGTTTCATTCTGGCAACTTTTTTTTCTCAAATAACATCAATGTAAGTACTTTCTGAATCTTGTGGGGATGAGACTTTATAGCTGGAGGATGTTTCTCTTGGTGCTTACAGTGTCATTCATGCCGAATGATCAAGAATTTAACTGAATGTACTTTTGCAATGGGTCTGTAGGTCTTCAGGGTCCGTGGGTTTTCAATTTTGAGAAATGTTAACATATGAAAGTGCCGCCTTGTCCTCGACGGTGCCTTACAACAGTTGAGGGACACAGCGACGGGCTGCAGGAAGAGCCGGACTCCCACAAGTCCTGCCTGCCCTTTGAAACTGGCCAGGAAAATCTCCCACATAGAAACCAAAGAACTGGCCAACCCCTCCCGGCAATCCTAATAATGAAACTCCAAGGTACAAGAGAGGCCATCACTAGAGACCGCAGGCACTGTTCCCTCCAAGGAAGGGAACAGAGAAGTTGCCTGCACCCCCTCGCATTCTATCCCAGTGCCAGCTTTGCTAAAATGCAAAATCCCAGGCATGAAGAGGGTGCGTGGCTCCGGGAGCCCAGGAGCTAACTCCTTGGCTGAACTTAAGAAGAAAGCACATGGCACTCAGGTACTGGTGTCATCGAACTCCTCCACACCCAGAAGAAGGAAGAACCAGCCAGAGCAAGCCATCGCTCACTCCCCCACCCCCCAACAGCCCCTCAGTACTGCTACTAACCTGTCATTTCCCTTCTTTGTCCTTCTTTTGCAGTGCTGGGGCAGGGCTCTGCAGAGTAGGGGTCCTGGCCACCCACCCAGGCAGCCAGAGCTTGGGCAGCCGGGCCCCCCAGGCCGCGGTATAAAGCTCCTCCTTGCCGACTGCCAAAGCCCTTCTGGACCAGTTCCTAGGACAAGAGAGTCTGGGGTTTGGCTCCCGAGGAGGGGCTGGATGGAAGCCAGAGCTTGGCACGGAGCGGATGCTGGAGGCTAGCCGGGGAGCCGCAATCCGTTGTGTTGTGGAGGGAGAAAAGCACTCTTCCAGGCTCTGTCACTTGGGAAGGAGGAGCCTGTGGGCTGTTTCCCTCCGTATGACTGGGCTCCTTCCACCTCCCAGAGCTGAGTTTCCCTGGGGAGAAGGTCTTACTCCTTCAGTGGTGGGATGGGGCAGCCCCTACTTGGTGGTTCAGAAACAGCTACAACCTGATTTTAGAACTAGATGGTGGGTTTGGTTTGGGGGAGACAGGTGTCTGGGGGTTTGTTTTCTTTGTGGCTTTCCTAGGCAGTACAAAGTGTAGAACGTGGGACGAGCCATGAGTCAGAAGGTTTAGTCTCGGCTCACCTGCTATCTGGTGACTTCCTCATGCTTCGCCTCCCTCGGGCCATGAACATAGACAGAGCTGCCCAAGATCGCTAAGAACCCTTCTCATTCCACAGTTCTGTGTTCTGAGCATCATAGGAGAGCAGCTCTGGGCATTTTTTCCTTGTATGGTTCTTAGAAGGGAAACTAGTCATTAGTGAAATGAAGCAATAGCTTCCAAACAGACTGAGAAATGACTCAATAATCCCCTTCAGGACTTTTGATCCTAGATAGAAGTTCATGATTTTAGAGAGGAAAAGCTTTAAGCTAGAAAATGCAAGGTAAAATTAGGACTCCAGGGGTGCCTGCATGGCTCAGTCGATTAGGCATCTGACCCTTGGTTTTGGCTCAGGTCGTGGTCTCAGGGTCCTGGGATCGAGTCCCATGCCGGGTTCCACACTCAGCATGGAGTCTGCTTGAGATTCTCCTTCTCCTCCCACTTGTACTCTCTCTCTCTCTCTCTAATAAATAAATCTTTTTTTAAAAAATTAGGACTCCAGAAGGACCAGAGAATCGAACAATGTGAGCTGAGGTAGAAAGCCAATCAGTCAGCAGCTTAACTGGGGCCCACTGGGATTCAATGTCAGGACCAACCATCTACTGAGACATACATTTCAAACTAAGATGTGTCAGACTCAGTAATGTGTCTCTGTAGAGATAACAGGGTACTAAGTAAGTCGTAAATAAGTCATTACTGATTTGAGTCAAATATCATAGGTAATTATCAGAATTATTTTAAAGTATATAAATAAAGCCATTCCCCCAACAAATGAGATTTTATGGAGTTCTTATATCTTTTTTTCCCCTCAATTGGTAAAAATCTATTTCCCTCTATGTGGTAAACACACTGTGTCACTGAAATAACACTATATTCGCATATACAAATAGCGAAACATCTTTAACATGTGTCTGTAGACAGTGTATTTTTTTTTAAGATTTTATTTATTTATTTGAGAGAGAGAGAATGAGAGATAGAGAGCACAAGAGGGAAGAGGGTCAGTGGGAGAAGCAGACTCCCTGCTGAGCAGGGAGCCCGATGTGGGACTCGATCCCGGGACTCCAGGATCATGACCTGAGCCGAAGGCAGTCGCTTAACCAACTGAGCCACCCAGGCGCCCGACAGTGTATTTTTGAAACATCTTTGAAACACTTTTTTAAAGATTTTATTTATTTATTTGACAGAGAGAGACACAGCGAGAGAGGGAACACAAGCAGGGGGAGTGGGAGAGGGAGAAGCAGGCTCCCCACTGAGCAGGGAGCCCGATGCGGGGCTCGATCCCAGGACCCTGGGATCATGACCTGAGCCGAAGGTAGACACTTAATGACTGAGCCACCCAGGCGCCCCTCTTTGAAACATGTTTAGTGTCTGTAGAAAGTGTATTTTATGCCCCCTGGTGTAATGAACTTTTTCTTTAAACAGCTTTATTAAGATATTCATAAAACATACTATTCACCCATTTAAAGTGCACAATTCAGTGGACTGGGGTATAGCCACAGATGTGTACAACCAGAAGTACACAATTTTAGAACACTTTCACCCCCACAGAAGGAAACCTGGTCCTCTAGCTATCAGCTCCCTCCCCCACTCGGGCCTCACAAGCAATAAAGAAGTTGCTCTTCCCCTGCCCAATATCACAATAATAGTTTCTTAATATCAGGAGTGCACGATGGTCAGAGATTCAGAGCAAGCACATCCCAGTGGCCTGCGTGACTGAGACTTTGTGTGGAACCAGGTTGAGCCTCAAGCATCATCTGTGCTGTTCCCGTGAGAACAAGCTTCGGCAGCCTCCTGACGGGTGGCCTCCGTGGGGAGCCGGATCCGGCTAAGCGTAAGGATGGCAGGCTGACAAGACGCCTGCAGTTGGCAGCTCCCTCGTCCTTTCGCTGCCCCAGCACTGGACACCGAGTCGATGGCCATGTGCTGGGGGGTGCCACAGAAGGAGCTCGGGTATCATGTGGGGCAGAGGGCCTCAACATGGACCCCGAACCACCTGCATCAGAATTCCCGGGGTCAGGGAATGGTTCCTTTAAAAATGCACAGTCCACCCCCCCAAAACTACCTGAGCCAAATCTCTGCATTATGAACAAACCTCCCTGGTGGTTTTTAGACACGTAGTTCACTGACCCCAGTATAGAGGACTCGACTTGCCATCCTTTGCATCTCTGCTTCTCAGAGGATGTGTTTTTCCCTCCTACCTCTTGCAGCTTTGAGACTGAGTCCCTCACATTCTCCCTGTGTCCACGCAGCCCCCCTGGACACTCGCTGTTCTCTTGTATGCCATCACCTGGGGCTATCACAAGCCCTGTCCTCACCGGCTGCAAGGGCCCGAAGGACCGCTGTCTTCACTGCTGTGGACACCATCCGTTTGCTCCAATGCCAAGAGCCACGGGAACTGTGGGAAAGGTGGCAGGAGGCAACCCAGGCTGTCCTGGCCACACTGTGAGTTTTGCATTTGCCATGTTTTTTTTCTATCTCGTCTCTCAATTAATGAATTACCTTCTAGGGTGGCTCTCTGAAAATTTTTGTCTAAGGAAAATGACCTGGGATGCTGATCTGGAAATGTAATTTTCAGAATTATATTTGGTCCAGTTGCTCCAAGAAGAATAAGAGTCCCTCAGGGGCACATTAAAGATGGCATCCTCTGCTAGGCCCCTCTTGGGCCCTTCTTCCAAGGCCCCCTCTGGGCAGGGTTCTTCTGGAACCTGGAGGTAAAGGGAGCAGAAAGACCTGCCTTTCTTCTAGCTCACGGAGAAATGATCTTAAAGTCCAGTGTGGGCTCAGACCAGCCATGCACAGGACTCCCAGACAGGAAGGAAGAAGGGAGTCAGGGCACACAGAGACACAGGGAGAGGCTCCCCGGCACATCAACATCTGGTCCCACACTGCTGCAAGCTGATCAGGGCTCCCCAACCCCTTCAGTGGCCCCTATCCAAGCTATCTTGCAGCAAAGGGGAGCTGGCTTTCTGCCAGAAGAAGAAAGCTGGAGGCTGCCTTTCAGAAAGGGATCTTGTAGCCAAGGAAGCAAAAAAGAAATGAGGGAGCTCCAGCCATGCTGCAGGGGTGAGTGCTCACAGGCCTCCCCAAAGAGCCAAGTACCCCTCACTCTGGGTCCACTAGCAAAGGACAGGACTAAGGTGCTGGTGTACCAGGCCCCTCCCGGCCAGGGCTGAGTAAGGCCCTACAAAAGTGAAGGCGTGGGGCGCCTGGGTGGCTCAGTCGTTAAGCGTCTGCCTTCGGCTCAGGTCATGCTCCCAGGGTCCTGGGATCGAGCCCCGCATCGGGCTCCCCGCTCTGTGGGAGGCCTGCTTCTCCCTCTCCCACTCCCCCTGCTTGTGTTCCCTCTCTCTCTGTCTCTGTCAAATAAATAAAATAAAATCTTAAAAAAAAAAAAAAACTGAGGGCTTACCCCAGACCTCTTGCCTCTGATTGGACGGTGGAAGCTCATTTCTGGAGAGACCAACCAAGTGATGGCTCAGATTATGAAGCCATACTCTGATGATTCCCCAAATTCAATCAATGAAATTGATTTCACTGAAATCAATAGGCTGCTTCCCTCCATTCTACACAGATGGAGGCCCCTTCGCTTATCATTTATTCGTCAGGGGCAGGGAATTTCGAGTGTTTCTGTCTTGCTTCTCCACACCATGGCAGCCATATTCACTTCGTTCCCCCAATTTTTTTACTGTAGTAAAATACACAGAACATAAAATGTACCATCTTTACTATTTTTGAGTGTACACCTCAGTGGTATTCCGTCCATTCACATTGTTGTACAACCATCCCCACCATCCATCTCCAGAACACTTTTCATCTTGTAAAACATACTCTGTACCCATTAAACAATAGCTCCTCATTCCCCCTCTCCCTGGCCCTTGCAAACCACCGTTCTTTCTGTCTCTACGATGTTGACGACTCTGAGTACCTCCTATAAGTGGAATCATACAGTATTTGTTGACTTCTGGCTTCTTTCACTTAGCATAGTGCCCTCAAGATTCACCCCTGTCGTAGCATGAATTAGAATGTTCTTCCCCTTTAAGACTGAAGAAGATTCCACTGTATTTGTACCACATCGTGCTTATCTGTTCATCCACCCATGGGCACTTGGGTGGTTTCCACATGTCAGCTATTGTGAACGCTGCTGCTTGAACATGGTGTACAAATGCTTCTTTGAGACCTGTTTTCAATTATTCCACCCCAAAGTGGAATTGTTGGATCATATGGTAATTCTGTTTTTAATGTTTTGAGGAGCCACTATTCTGTTTCCACAGCAGCTGTCCCATTTTACATTCCCACCGACAGTGCACAAGGGTTCCAATTTCTCCACATCCTTACTAACATTTGTTATTTTCTGAGGGTTTTTTTTTATAGTAGCCATTTGAATGGGTGTGAGATGGTATCTCATAGTGGTTTAGACTTGCATTTCCTTAGTGATTAATGACGTTGAACATCTTTCATGTGCTTATTGGCCATTTGTATATCTTTGAAGAAATGTCTATTCAAGTCCTTTGCCCATTTCTGAATTAGGTTGATGTTGTTGTTGATGTTGAGTTTCAGGAATTCTCTGTATATTCTGGATATTAATCTCTTACCAGACATATGATTTACAAATATTTTCTCCTGTTCTGTGGGTTGCCTTTTTACCCTGCTGACAGTGTTTTTTGATGAAAAAAAATTTTTTTGTAATTTTCGTGAAATCCAGTTCTTCTTTTGCTGCCTGTGCCTTTGGTGTCATATGCAAGTCATCATTGCCAAATCCAATGTCATGAAGTTTTTGCCCTGTGTTTCTTCTAAGAATTTTATAGTTTTAGGTCTTACGTTTAGGTCTTTGAGCCATTTGAAGTTAATTTTTATTAGCACTTTGTAGTTTTCATTGTAGTCTTTCACCTCGTTGATTCTTATTTTTGATGCTACTGTAAATTGTTTCCATAATTGTTTCTATAATTTCCTTTTGTTTCCATAATTTCCTTTTCAGATTGTTTATTGTTGGCATATAGAAATGCAACTGACTTTTGTGTGTTGACTTTGTATCCTGCTACTTTGCTGAATTCATATATAAGTTCTAACAGGTTTGGGGGTTTTTTTGGTTTTTTTTTTTTTGTGGAATCTTTAGGATAGCTGCTACTATACTAAGAGCTGAAATTGACCAAAATTAACCATCCAAGCCTTCCTCTGGAAGTTGCAAGACGGTCTTATTCAATAGACTCCAGGGTTCTAAAATAGTGAGATCAGACAGATTCTTCCAGTGCAAGTGTTGTCTAGCTGGGGAGACAGATGCCTGGTGCTTCCTGCTCCACCATCTTCTCAGAATCCTCAATGGTACATTCACTCTTGGGTCTCCTGCCCTCTCACCCAATGCCCTATCATGCCTTTATATGTATGATCTCCAGATTCCAGGCTTTACCACCTGCATGGATGTTAAAACCACTGATAAGGTTGTGAATTCTGCTCAGCGGTGAATCTCGGATTCCCATTAGTCTAAGAGAACCAAAGACCCACCTCTTTAAATCCTCCTCCTCACATTTTTTTTAAGATTTTATTTATTCATGAGAGACAGAGAGAGGGAGAGAGAGAAGCAGAGGGAGAAGCAGGCTCCCACGGAGCAGGGAGCCCGACGCGGGACTCGATCCCAGGACCCTGGGATCACAACCTGAGCCGAAGGCAGACGCTCAACCATCTGAGCCACCCAGGCGCCCTCCTCCTCACCTTTTTGCAATCAGGTATCTTTTTTACATTTTTGCCCAATTCCCTACCAATGTGATCAAAATCCCAAGAAAAGGAGAGGGGTCTTCATGCTGTATGTATATGTATACCCATGTGTGGGACACAAGCACCTGCTTTTCAAATGCCCAAAACCACAGAAAAAAATTTTTTTTTCATTTTTGAAAGTCAAATCCGGTTGACAAACTTCCCAAAACCCTCTTAAGTTAACTACAAACAACAGGAATGCTTGGAAGATTCTTGGTAGACATTAAGCTTTCCAAGAATGTGAACAAGAAAAACCAGCACATGAGCACGCATGTGTGGTGCCTGCAAACCTGGAGCAGGTCCTCCGACCACCACTAGTGGAAGAAGTGGTGACATTTCACTTCCCACCTCTCCTCTTGCTGCCTCTCACTCTGCACGATACTGATCTCATTTGTGGACTAATTCATGCCAGGTTGATGTGAGGCGAGACTGTAGCCCCTTCACCCAGGAGAGGACTGCAGCTTGACTGGGCTGCTGAAACCAGGCCTTTGCAGGAAATAGGTTCCTCCTGACTCTCCTCCCCTACATTGTAAATGCCAGGAAGAAAGGACCCACAGGGGAGTGGGTGACTCTCACAATCGTGGCTGGCCAATTCCTCACTTGCCTGAGAGTTCCCAGAGGAAATGCAAACAAATCAGACCACACTTGGCTGCTGGCCAATGAATCTTTGAACTTCTTCAATAAAAAGTCTTTAAAACTTTGGTTCTGACCCAAATCTTTTGCTGCAGCATAAAAACCGCTAGGCCTCAAGTCTCTGTGTTTAGGGAAACAGTGTGTCTGTGGCATTTGAATAAGGGTGTTTATCTCAGAGGTGGTTCCTTGAGTTCCACCAGGTTCTATAAAAAGCTCACTGTGCCTCACTTTCAGTGTTCAAACCTTCCTGAATATTTGGTGTGTTTCCCTCCACCCCTTACCTGTCGGGTGTATCTACTTGTGACTGTTCCTAACTCTGTCCTCTTTCTTGTAAGCCCCCTGTTATACTTTATAAAAGGGCCCAGAGGTTGCTGAATTTCCACTGAAACCAGGACAAGAGAAAAAATTCTCCAGCAGGAGGTGTTTAAAAGGTATTGGTCGGGGCACCTGGGTGGCTCAGTCGGTTAAGCATCTGCCTTCGGAACAGGTCTTGATCCCAGGGTCCTGGGATTGGGTCCCATGTCGGGCTCCCTGCTGAGCAGGGAGCCTGCTTCTCCCTCTGCCTGCCTCTCTCTCTGACAAATAAATAAATACAATCTTCTAAAAAGAGAGAGAGATTCTCCCTCTCCCTCAGCCCCTCCCCCCACTCATGTGTGCATACTCTCTCCCTCTGAAATAAATAAATAAATCTCTAAAAAATAAATAAAAGATTTGGTCACTGGTATTCACTATCCAAAGTGGTCCTGGAACTTTGACTATTACAAAAAATAAATAAATTTAAAGAATTGGTGAAATATAAGATGTCATGTAGTTCTTTTATGCTAAATTGCACATCAGGTTTTTGGGTTTTTTTTTCCCATCCCCCCTTTGTTGCTGCTTACTTCCACAGCAGGTAACACAGCAGGTACCTGCCCTCCAAAGCCAAATCTCCTGCCCTTATAAACAGATGTCTGAGGAGGAGGGAGAACCAGGTCTTCCAGATCTAGACATTCCTCTTAGCCCCACACATCCTCCAAATCAATACCCTTACTGCCGCCACTTCCGTACCTTCCTAGAAATGATACTGAGTCCACTTGGAGCCTTACAGAGGAAGTCTGGAGGAAGTGAGCTGCCAGCAAACCACTAAGCAGTGATTTCTTAACCTACTCTAGCACTAATTTGCCTACACAACATGGACACTCAAACAGCAGCCGAACCCTCCCCAGTGTGCACCCTGAATACTGCGCTTGAACCTCCTCAACCTGAAATCTGCCTGTGCCAAACCCATAGCACATCTGGGAATCAAAGGCATCAAGAAAGTTCCCCAGAGAATCCCAAGTAGCTGGAAAAGGAGAGCAGGAGAGGATTCCAGACTCAAGGAAAGAAGAATCACAGATCGTACCCTAGGAATACTTTTTAAGAACACTGGAGTGTTAGCAATAATTGTTAACCCATTTCCGTAATTATGCCCTTAATTAACACCTTCATAGAGTCGGGCCCAAACTGTTCATTTTCACCTGAATGACTCTTAGTGACAATTGATGCGAACCAACTCCATTTCGGAATTAATTTTCTTTTATGGCACATTTCCAGATGTGTCATAGGACATTAGGTGTTATAAAATAGTGTTTTCTGTTATTCTTAGAGTGTCAGTATAAATTTATATGTACTTAAATGTACTGGGTCTAGTATTTTAGGGCAGCACCAAATCATTTATAATGAGGTACGTCACTAACTAGAGAAAAAGAGGTTCTAAAGAGGTCTGCTGCTCGCTTCCCTATTAGGCAACCTTTCTTTTTGGACTGGTGGCAACACACATCATCTCCTCCCCCACCAAACAGATTCACTTTAGCCACCCATAAAACAATCTCATAGTCTATCATAATGTTTGTGGATTAAATGTGATACTTGACCTCATTTTGTTCAATTTTCATGTTTTTCTTGCCATTATATTTATCTATTTACATAGAAACTTCTAAAATTGGCCAGAACTCTGATGGAGCACACAAACTATGAGAGCAGATGAAATAACATATTCACAGATTATTTATGATGTTGTAACCTTCTAAAGTGCTGTGAAGTCAACCCCTCATATAAAAATAATATTACTGGTGCTAGTATTTATGGCAAGTCATAAATGAATGTGTTGGATGCCTGTTTTGGGTAATGGCAGCTTTTAAGGCTTTGGAAGAGTCCTTCACTGTAGCCACTTTGTTTGACATTATTTTTTCCTCTGGGGAATTTCTGGGTGGCTATTTAAGAGGAGGCTGACCCTGGAGGGAGGTGGCCAGGGCTGCATATAAGGGGGTGTGGTCACTGTCACTTGCCTGGGTAAAGAGTCATTTCTTAGGTTGTAGCATGTCCCATCTTGGGCTGCCTTGACTCTCACACATTGCTGATGGGAATGTAAAATGGTGTGGCCACTGTGGTAAACTGTGGTAGTTCCTCAAAAAGTTCAACATGGAGTTACCATATGACCCAGCAATCCCACTCCTAGACATATACCCAAGAGAACTGAAAACATATTATAAAAATCTGTACACTAATGTTCACAGTAGCACTCATAACAGCCAAAATGTGGGGTGCCTCGTTGGCTCAGTCAGTTAAGTTCAGGTCGTGATCTCAGGGTCGTGAGATTGAGCCCTGAGACGGGCTCTGTGCTGGACGTGGAGCCTGCTTAAGAGTCTTTCTCTTCCTCTCCCTCTGCCCCTCCCCACCCCCTACTCATGCCCGCTCTCTCTCAAAAAAATAAAAATTAAAATAAAATAAAAAAAATAAAACATAATTGCCAAAAAGTAGAAGCAATCCAAAAGTCCATAAATGGAAGGGGATAAACAAAATGTGGTATATCCATACAAAGGAATACTATCTGACCATAAAAAGGAAGGAAGTATTGTTAAATGCTACAGTATGAACGAACCTTGATTACATTATGCTAAGTGAAAGAAGCCAGACACAAAAGGCCACATACAGTATGATGCCATTTTTATAAGATATCCAGAAGTGGTAAATCCATAGACAAGAAAGAACATTAGTGGTTGCCAGAGGCTGGGGAGAGAGGAAATTGGGAGAGCTAATAGACACAGGGTTTCCTTTTGGGTTGATGGAAATTATATAGTGATGATGACTGTACAACATAGTTAATAGACCAAAAAACACTGAATTGTACACCTTAAAATGATGGGTTTTATGTTATGTGAATTATATCTCAATTAAAAACTGCCAAAATCAAAGGAATATATTATAGTCTTCACAGAATAATATCAACAATTTCAAACTTAATAACTACAAAATGCAATTCTGAAGATGACTGCAGGCAATTTTAAGAAAAAAATTAATAAGATATATCTTCTAATGCATTCTTCAGAAAAACACCTCTGTTTTTTGGACAGAATAGGTGCTGAAGTTTTGAGAACAGAAATTGCTAAGAAATGTGAATATATTACAAGAAAAATAATTCTGCTTATGTTATTTTTTAAAATGATCATATAATCAATATAAAGACATTAACTTTTGCTTTAATGTAAATAGTTGTTTTCCAAAAATTTTTTGGAAACAGCTTTTTAATTATCTATTATATTAATCCACCAATATAATAAGCCAATTTGTTGACCAATGAGTATTTCAAAAATTTTATAATTTAAATTATATATAAAGCACTCATTCACTTTCAAAAGTATCTTAGTTTCCACTATAAATTACATGATCACCCTTCTTTGAAAGAAATACACTTCACACCCTTACTGGGGAGAAGGTCCCTTCCGAACAGCTTGTGGGAGGGCTCCTGCAGACATCTGTGTCCCCACCCTCACTGTACTTTGCCATCCGGATAGTTCCCCCAAATCAAGAACTCCCCAAGGGCCAGGACCCGATCTCATTCCCCAGGACCTAGCATCATGACTGACCTATAAAAGGTGCTCAAATGATGAAAGAAAAGAAGTAAGGGAAGGAGGAAAGATGATCACCTTTTGTCAACTCCATGCTCTGTTCCTGCATCCCAATCCTCCAGGACTCCTGCCCCCTGTGTTCTAGCATGGGGTCTGGGGAGAACTGGGGGAAGCCTGGCATGAGGACCAGGCTTGCCCCCTCTCCTCTCTGGGCTTCTGCAACTGGCAGCCACACTTTTCTGGACCAGTTAGTAACACCTCACACTGGGCCTCAGTCACCTGGCCCATCCCCGGGCCCCCTACTCACACCCCCTGAACACTGGCCCTACAGCCCTGCCTGGGCTTGCTCCTAGCACTCCAGTCAGGAACGGGTGGTCTGATGATTCTACACTATGCTAGACTGGCTGAGAAACTATATACCCAGAGGTACCTCCTTGAAAGTTGATGTGCTGGGGTGGGGGGGGAGTACCTGGATGGTTCAGTCCGACTGTTGATTTTGGCTCAAGTCATGATCTCAGGGTCATGAGATCAAGCCCCAAGTGGGGCTCCACGTTGCATGGAGCCTGCTTACGATTCTCTCTCTCCCTCTACTGCTCCCTACTGCTGGCATGCACATGCGCACTCTCTCTAAAAGAAATAAAAAATGATGTGGCTGAAATAATTCATTAATTTAAAAAAGATCTTTCACATATACAAATAAAATGGTTAATAGTGTTAAACATGTTTATTTCATTAAATAACTCTGTATGTACCTGCGTGTGTATATGCATGCTGGATTAACCTGCTTATCACTCATTTTTGGTGATAATTGTTTTCCAATACAAAACAATAAAAACGGTGAATCATCAATCATCAGTGTTAACTTGTTGAAAATACTTTTCAATTAAATACAATAATCACAGCATTATTTAATTTCCTGACCCAACTGCCAGATTAAAATAAAAACAAATTACTGTCATTTCTCAGTTTTCTTTAGACTAGCTGGACTTCCAGCATTCAGAGTGGCTTCAAATCTGTAAGTAACCAAGAAAAGAAAAAAACAAAATAGGTCTCTCTCCAGTCAGAAAAGAAAATCCCCTGTCAGTCTGCTCACAGAAGTTATGGCACCCTCCAACTGGCAGAACTCCCAAAGGGCCAGTTGCTCCTCACCAAAGCCACAAGGTGGGGAAGAAGAAAAGGAAAAAGGAAATAAGAAAACAGGCAGAGGACATTCAAGGACAAACATAAAATCCCTGAAGTCCTAACTCTACTACTAGGTATCTGTGTGACCTCAGGCAAGTCACTTAAGCTCCCCGAGCCTCAGTTGCTTCATCAATAAAATAGGAAAACACAGGCATTTGGGAGATTAAGCACATAATAGTGTTTCTAGGAACACAGAAACTTCAGGAACAGTTTCTGACCCAGTGGCACTCAATAAATGTTACCTTGTTATGATGGCAAATCACTTTTCCTTGGAGGCCTTTTGGATTTAACTAGGGGTAGACAGTCACTGTGGACAGGAGATAAGTCAGATGAAGAGGTAAGGCGGAGAGCTCCTCGCAGTCTACAAGTTGGGAAGCCCCTAACGAGAAGGAGGTTGTTATAAACTAATTACATATTACTTAACACAGGACAAATAGGCTTCATTTTGAGTGGTAACTCAGATTACCTACTATTGAAGAAACGGATGCCTGAAGGGCTACGGTAGGAAGGATTCTGAAGCTGAGGCTTGAGTCCAGAGGCAGGAGGGATGTGATAGATGGCATTGTCTGTCCTGATCTTAGAAACGAGATGGCAAGTGCCATTCCTGATCTGTGCACAAAGGACCCACCTGCAATGACTTTGTACAATAGAACTTCAATAGAAACTCAAATAATAGTACTTCTTAAACCAAGAAATAATTTAGTTGAGAATCACTTCATTAAAAAAATACACACACACATACATACATACATCTAACAAAGAAAAATGCCAGTACTGAGAAGATACATGGCATTACAGCGACAACTCTTGCCAACTCTTGACTTTATTGACTTAGGCCCTTGAAATCAAAGGAAGAGGTTGGGAGGCAACTCTGTTGGAGAGCCCACGAGCTGACATTTTCATTTACAAGTTCAATGTCCACAGAAGTAAATTTTATTTAAGAAACAACAACCCTCCTCCCCTGCCCACCCTCCCCCAAAAACCCTACTATTATGCACAGACAAATCAGCAGTTCAAAGTCCACAGTATTCTCCCACAAAGAACATTCCCAAATACGGCTCCCAGTGCTGGGGAGAGCTCAGCTCAGGCTGGCCTACCACAGAGCTCTTAGCCTAGGGCTGTTCCAGACAGAGGCCAAGGCTTGTGCCCTCCTGGCCTGTCTGGCACTGTCTGTCCACACAAGTCTTCAGAGGCTTCACACTGATGGGAAGATTCCAGAAGTCCTATTCTATTCCATTGTGCTTTCTTAACCAGAGCTTAACTGCCACAATAAGGGGCTCTTCCTTTCAATGCTAATTTCATCCCCCAATTGTAGGTACAGTACCTTTTTTTTTTAAGATTTTATTTATTTGAGAGAGGGGGAGGGGCAGAGAATGGAGAGAGACAAGCAGACTCTGCACTGAGTGTGGAGCCCGACACGAGACTCGATCTTATGACCCTGAGATCATGAGCCAAAACCAAGAGTCAAATGCTCAACCAACTGAGCCACATAAGAGCCCCAGTACAATATTTTTAATAAACCTGGCCTAACCTACAACATACAGAGGAGTGTTCCAGTTCTATGTCCACACAGAGTAAAATGTGCCTCTTCCTCCCAAATTCTATACTGAATGAATTTGATCAAGTGACTCAGGAATTCCTAGAATAGGATAGGAATGTGTCCTTCATGAAATTAAAACCTAGTAATTAGGGTACTACCTCTTCTGACCAAGAGTAAAAAGGACTAGATTTACCCTCCTGCCTTAAACAACTGGGAAACTTGGAGAGATTACATGAAATCATGATCTTTAGACATTGAAAAACAACCAGCACAGGACTCTTGATTGCCCTGAAAGGGAAACAAAAACCAAGGCAAACCTTGTGATTGTCCCAGCTGACTGCCTGGAAGAAGGTTCCAGGGCACAGGATCAGGAAGGAAAAATCTGAAGAGATCAGGGAGGCCAGGATGGCTACAATTTGGGATGGAATAGTTTGTTTCCACCA